>NC_092628.1:61114234-61414234 GCF_039555335.1 Amphiura filiformis
CATTACAAAGTCATATAAGAAATCAAATGCAGTTACCAAACATAACATCATCATGAAGGACAAAAAGATCGCTACTGAATTAGACCTGGACAACCGCATCGATGTTACGGCACAAAACCAAGCTTTTATATCTTTAAAAGACCACAAGCCAAACTTCTCTAATAAACCAACATGCAGACTTATCAATCCCACTAAATCGGAACTTGGAAAGATAAGTAAACAAATCCTGGAAGGAATCAACCAGAAAGGTCTAAGTAAGTACCCACTAAACCAATGTTAGAATACCAACAAAGTGACAGAATGGTTCAATAATATAGATGATAAGAACAACAAATCATTTATATGCTTTGACATTTGCGAATTCTACCCTTCCATCACCAAAGACTTATTATTGAAAGCCATCGAATTTGCCTCTACCTACGTTAGCATTACACAACAGGATAAAAACATCATCCTTCATGCTAAAGAATCACTACTGTATGACGACAAAATCCCTTGGTGCAAACGAAGTAACACTAAATTCGATGTTACAATGGGTAGCTTCGATGGTGCAGAAACATGTGAGCTAGTAGGATTATACATTTTATCCCAACTACAACATCTAGATATCGAAGTCGGACTATATAGAGACGATGGCCTAGCAACCTGCTCAAAAACATCCCGACAGGTTGAACTAATCAAGAAAGAGATATGCAGAATCTTTGCAAACAATGGCCTTAAAATCACCATCGAAGCTAACAAGAAATCCGTCGACTTTTTAGACATCACAATGGACCTAAGAACAAGTACCTACAAACCTTATATGAAACCTAACAACACCATCTTATACGTCCACAAAGAAAGTAATCACCCACCTTCTGTAATAAGGAATATCCCCGAAAGCATCAGCAAAAGATTGTCAAATATAACGTCCACCGAAGATATCTTTAACGCCGCAACTCCACCATACCAGGAAGCCCTAAAGAAGAGTGGATACAATTACGAACTGAAATACAACCCTGCTACCCAAAATAGCAATCAGCAAGCAAATAAACACAGACGTAAACGGAACATTACATGGTTCAATCCGCCGTACAGCGATACCGTTTCTACCAATGTTGGAAAGAAGTTTCTCAGCCTACTAGATAAATGTTTCCTCCAGATCACCAGCTCAACAAGATTCTAAATAGAAACACCGTAAAGATAAGTTATAGTTGCATGCCCAACATGCAGCAACTTATATCAGGACACAACAAATATGTGCTGCAATCTACGAAAACATCTTTGGATTCGACACAAAACACCACTAATTGCAACTGCAAAAACAAATTGTGCTCTCTTGATGGAAATTGCCTGATATCGGGAGTAATATACCAAGCGACGGTCACAAGGGCAGACAACCGCAAGGAAGAGACATATGTTGGACTTACAGAAGGCCCATTTAAAACAAGATTCAATGTCCATAACAGTACCTTCAAAAATGTAAATCAAAGATACGCCACCGCTCTGAGCAATTACATCTGGAACCTTATTGATAAGAAAGTACCATATTCCATCAAATGGAAAATTATTGCTCGAAGTAAATCGTACTCTACCAGCAGCAAAAAATGCAATCTATGCATTACTGAGAAATACTTTATTATAACTAAACCACAAATGTCAACCTTGAACCACAGAAACGAACTAGCAAGTGGCTGCAGGCATAGAAAAACACATTTACTGTGTAACTATAAATAAGTCGCTCTTTTAGCATGTTTAGCAATAAGTAGGCCCAGACATGGATACGCACTTAAGACGCGTATTGTATTGCGCAACTTTAAGATACGCAGTTGCGTTAATTCCTCTTGCGCGCGCATCAAAACTCAAGACATATTCTTTGTCATTTTACACATTGTAACTGACGAGTGTGGATGGGTCAAACCATCCATACGAAACAAATTTGTATTGCGATGTGGTATTTCATTTGTATAATAATAATATATTTCGCTCCTATATTTTATAGTTGAGCACTGTATCTAGTGATGGTTTCACTATAATTTTTACTATTTATTTATTTATTTATTTATTTATTTATTTATTTATTTATTTATTTATCTATTTATTTACTTATCTATTATTTACTTATTTATTTTATTTATTTATATTTTGATTATTATTTATTTAGTTAGTTAGTTAGTTAGTTAGTTAGTTAGTTTGTTAGTTAGTTAGTTAGTTAGTCAGTTAGTTAGTTAGTTAGTCAGTTAGTTAGTTAGTTAGTTAGTTAGTTAGTTAGTTAGTTAGTTAGTTAGTTAGTTAGTTAGTTAGTTAGTTAGTTGGTTAGTTAATCGGTTTTATTATTTGTTAGTTACCGGTTACTTACTATGTACTTTAAGTGTATGTAGCTGGGATGAAAAGCCGACGATCAAGTTTATATTATAGCTTGGTTATTCCTCTTTAATCCTATTCACTGTACAGTTTTAGAATACCACGTAGATTTCTTCGTTTTTCTAAAATTATTCACTATCCGCAGTGTTAAGATTTTCTTTGGACAATCTGAAGTAATCTGTGCATTTGAAATATTTCTGTTTGTTGTCAGTCTGTTCGCTAACATGTCTCTTTCCTCTTTTGTGTTTCTTTGCATCCGTTTTTCTCAAATGCAGAGACAGCTTAATTAACTTGAGGTAAACCAGGAAAGATTTTAGATTTTAGATATATCAAATATTTAGTCACAAATTTAAAACAAAAAAATATCGCAAACATTTCGGAAATGAGTAATTAAATTACAAGCATTGATAGTGTTAAAATGTACGTAAAAAAGTCTCTTTTTTAAATGGGGTTACTGATGATGGCAAAATGTCTGGGATAAAATTGTAAATGTATAGGCCTACAAATCTCAGCGTCTTTTATCAATAAGTTTTAGGACATTCAGGGTTTGATTCATTTGCGAATGAAGATGTGAGGTGCCCTACATACAGGCTGAGTCAAAAAGAAGTAAACTCATGTTTGAGGGGCTGTAACTCGAGATCTGTAAAAAATCTGCTAAAAATAAAAATACTACTGGAAAGAGCAAATTCTACACGTTTAAATAAAAAAAAGAATTGTTGCAATTGCTCACAGCAAACTTAAGTTATACTCATTTGAATACAACCACCCATTTTTGTAGCTGCACACGGTTTCACTTCCCAAGTCGGGGCCTACCTATTATATTGATTGGTAAGGTGCGATATTCAAATGAAGGCAGGTGTAGTTTCGATCAATAATTCCTACATGTTAAAGGGCTCTTTTCAATATGAATTTTACCACATTGCACTACATTATAATAAAACGGGCCAAATGACAACATGGCACCACAATTTACCGCACGGGAGCGCACGTTTCTGTCGACGAAGTACCATGAAACTAAGAGTCCCACTGGCGTTCAGCGTCTTTTTCGTCTCCAATTTCCTACAGTTAACCGGGTTTCATGTAAGGGAGCAGTATATAAGAATGTGAACAAGCTCAATGTGCATGTGACACTAAGGAACAGACAGCCGGAAGCTTCAGGCAGACCACGAACTGCTACATCACAAGTAAACATTGCTAGAGTTAGACTTGCGTTACAGCAAGACCAAAGATCAGCTCAATCCCTTACCCAACATTCCCCAATCCCCGGGCCCCAATCAAGCTTCTGCCGGATCGTTCGTAAAGACTTGAATTGATATCCCTACAAACTATAGTACCGTCATGGACTTTGTTGAATATTAATTAAAAGCAAAAGTTGTCTTTTCAACAATAAATCCTGTTAGCACTTTGCTGAGTCGTCGAAATTGAAATGGATGAAAATTAATCAGCCGTGTGCAGCTACAAAAATGGGTGGTTGTATTCAAATGATTATAACTTTAGTTTGCTGAGAGCAATTGCAACAATTCTTTTTTTAATTTAGACGTGTAGAATTTGCTCTTTCCAGTGGTATTTTTATTTTTAGCAGATTCTTTGCAGATCTCGAGTTACAGCCCCTCAAACATGAGTTTACTTCTTTTTGACTCAGCCTGTATACATGGCTCCCAATTTGCACACGCCCTTTGCAATTAGAAGAGTTGTAAACCAACTTGCAATATGACTGTTACTTGCCCTGTTGTCAAGTTACAAATTTGATGAGTATAAAATATATTAAAGAACTTCTACTTAATAGGCCTAACATAGCATAGGACTTCTTAAGAGTACTCTTGGACTAGTTGGTAATTTTCGGAAATGATAGATTCGAGAGTCGTATGATCAAGTCCAATCGTCAATAAGCATGGTAAGACTTGATACGGCCTCTGATTAGGCCCTTCACAATTAATTCTTAGTTTACTGTTTAAGATTTGAAATAAAAATTCCTTCAAAGAAAGGAATGGGACGCCCAGTGGAAGCTTTGATGTGATATGCTGGATTAGCTTGAAATGTAACCATTTTGGATAACACTTATTTAAAAACAATAATTGCAATATTAGCATATTAAACATTATTATTGTGAAAATGCAAGGCAATTTTGCAGTGGGAGAGGTGTAAAATGGTACTGCATGGAATACAAGCGGATTGGTTTTAAATAAAATAAATGAAGCTGAACGAGTGTTATGTAGTGATATTTTATGTTATCAATACTGAAAAAGATATGAATAGAAACATTTGGATAACAATGTTTTTACTTCGAATGAAAATGAAGTTTTAGTTCAAGTTAACATCAACAATGGTATGGGAGCCGGAACGCAATGGAGAACAATAAAAACCGACGCCGATCGATTAGAGGTCAGTGACCGTAAACCCCCCGAATACTATCCGATTACAACAGGGTATAAATTAAGAACAATTCTAGGAACATGAAACAATGTCAGAACAAAATTAAGGGTGCAGTAGATACCAGATTTATTTTTCACCAGATTATTGGTCAATTTAGCTCCGCGAAGCGAAGAAAAGTTAGCTACATGTTATGACCGTTCGGCCGATCATTGTCGTGTTAGCATGCAATACACGGTGCTCCTTTGCATGAGGGAATTAAGTTACAACAACAATAATGGCCTTTTGCGTGTTTCTAGCATGATAAAATTCGTTCATTAATTTCGCATTTCAAGCGTAAATTCCTGCTGTATATAGAACTACTTTCTTTGCATTCAGTGCATATTAGTAAACAGTAATAAAATCAAAACCAAGTCAATTGCGTTATTTATTCTAATCATATACTTTTAAACAAAACAAATGTAAAGTAAATCTAGCAAAATGCAAAATTGAAGCAAAATATAATAACAAGGCAATATTTGGGGCCCCTCCGTAGAGGGCGCCCAAAAACACACGAGGTAACTCTAAAATATTAAGTATTAATTATTATTTTCTTTATTTTGAAACTAGTGGTCACAGGCAAATATAAACAGTTCATTTTGGCACTGCGGATTATATTGCAATTATGATATGGAGTTTTCATATTACAAAACCAAAATTTTTTGACAGTTTCGTATGTCTTGGACGACGTACTTCTTCAGAGTGATTGGTATCCCACCATCCTCTGTGCTGGTGGTAACACAGCTCCATCCCTAGGGGGCTACCATTTAAATCAAGTGTATGACCCTCTCCTCAGGACCACGCCTGCTAGGGATGGAGCCGTGTTACCACCAGCACAGAGGATGGTGGGATACTAATCACTCTGAAGAAGTATGTCTTCTATGTATAAAATGTATAAAATGAACTGTTTATATTTGGCTGTGACCACTAGTTTCAAAATAAAGAACATTTGTCGAACATGCAACTCTTATAATATTACTTCACTCGCTTGCTGATCACACAGCAATGCGCAATATGTTCTATGACTTATAAATAATATTTGACATTATACTTGTACCAGTAATCCTACAAAATTCATCTTTTTTATTTCCTTAATTCTGTAAATCCCAGGGCACAATGCTGCAAACATTGAAATCATCAAATTACTTGAGTTACACCCGACCCAGTTCGTACGGAATATCTAACCTGGTTTTTAATAGGACACGGTATTTGAATGTACGGAAGTTTAGCATTACAGGTAAATGGAATCTTGACATCTGTAATTGTCGCGATGATAAAATGACAGGACTGTGGGACTGAAAAAGACTGCATCATGTCTGGTTTCCGAGTAGTTTTCAACACTATGGAACCTGGATTTGATAATAAATGTTACTATGGTTACTTAGACATTATTGATCTGTTCATAATTATACCGATAGGCCTGTATCTATAGTCATGATAGTGTCAGCCATAATCTTATATTTCTATTCCATGTTTTAAGTTCCAACGTTTAAAACGGTTTCCCGTAAAATATCTGCCTGGCAGTGTGTGGATTCCAATGATGCCTGGAATAGAATGACCGACATCCTGGGATACCGTAATATCACGGTGGGGACAGCAGCACAATATTACGAGTCAGACGTCAGAACGTTTACAACCCGGGGGGGTCTTCGAAAAAAAATTTACGGGGTTGTGCTGACTTTCTCTATACCTAATTTTTGCTGTTTTTGCCACCCATCAGTATACCAATTTTTCACAAAAACACCCAAAAAGCACCCAAATTTGCCATAATTGGGCACTTGTAGGGGCATTTTTGCCCAAATGTGCCCAATTGGGCGCATTGGTCTCCACTGGAAACCCACCCATCGATATACCAAAATTGCTTAAAAGGTACCCCAAAACCGTGGCACATCACCGTATACCTTACAATTGCCGTTTCACATTATTTTGAAATCGCAAATTTACTTCGTAACTTCTCAACTCTATAAATCTGTTTTCACGGTTTCTATTCAACATGTTCAACTACCGATCCTTGTCTCATATACCGAGCATGTTGCTGGTTATATATTTTAGACCTTCCAAAGGCATTTGACGCGGTTAACAATAATATGTTAACCAAAAATGAGAATAGATTCTATTGATTGGTTCCGGTATTGCCTATGTGATAAGCAACAGCTTCCTGATGTTAAAGATATCGATCACGAGCCAATGCAAGTTTCTTGTGGCATTCCACAAGGTAGTGTTGGGGTATTGGGGTGTGTGGGGAGTGTATGTTAAGCGCTATTGTGAAGTTCGAAAGTCTACACAAACTTCGACAGGCCAATAAAACGGGTTACTGTTACACGATATAAAAACAATATTCAAAGACAAAAACCAAAACAGGCAGGGGAAATATTGAAATCATGGAATGTAACGTGATCAATCCTCTTCCTGCATGGAAGCATGTATCAGACAACAGATGTTCATAAGAGGTTCATACTCTTGAAGGCTTGGATACCATCATCAAAGGTGCAGAAGGTATGTCCACTGATTTAGGTCTGGCATTAAACATGGAAAGGGCATGAGCATGCATGAAAGTGTTGTGTGGCACACCGTGTTTCGTACGTACTGTGAAGGCAACATGTCTGTAGAACTATGAATGGGGTATATTTTGTACAGCACTGTTACTGCAGCAATCTGCCGTTTGTGGCGAAAGCTAGTAATGGTCAGCTTATCGCAAGCAAAGACATTATCCATTCTGGGTGCCTTACTTTTTATGCAGTTAAGTTGGCCTTGGTATTGCTCAAGGTCACATGCGTCAACAACATTATCGATGAAGACGGAAAACAAGAGTGGACCAAGCATTGAGCCTTGAGGAACTGATGCGTTGATGGAGCTACATTGGCCAGATAGCTACTTTGATGGTCCTTCAATGTATGTGGCACTGCAGCCATGGCAACCAGGTAAGCAACTTTCCTCAATACTCCCTACAGAATCTATTTAAAAGCTCCCTTGATATCCAGAGCTATGATAATATGACGCACACCTCTTTGCCCTTTTCAGGAAGATATTCTACGTCTGAGACAGGCTGGTGAGAAGATCAACTATGCTGTGATCTGATCTGAAGCCATTGAGATCAAGTCGTTGTGGAGTAGGTAGTTTTGAAGATATTTATGAATTGCTGCTTCCATTATCTTCCTGGTAATGTCACTGAGCAGGGTGGTAATTTGAAGAATCAACTCTGAGGCTTTGTGTATTGGTGTCACAGATGTAATCTTCCATTCCAGACAGCATAGCGACTGAGGGCGCTAGAGTCCCACCTCCTTATATGACAGTTTCTTCTTTTTTTGTCTCCATTTGTTTTGCCATCCATGTTCCTTCTCATATAGGGTGTCACTGAAAAAACTATGCCGTTGGGAAAACAAATCATTTTTGAGTATTTTACTACAAAATAGAACGGAATAACAAAACTGGACACTTAAATGTGTAATTAGAGAATAAAGGTATTGTTTTAGCCGCTGGGGTGCATCTATCGTCTCATATAACACGGGCGTCATCATTATTTTAAAACAACAATGCGTAATTTTACGCCAAAAATAATGATATCGCGTATTATATGAGACGATAGATGCACGACAGCGGCTAAAACAATACCTTTATTCTCATTCTTAAACACTTCAATTCAAATAAATATATTAATCATAAGTATACCAAATTTTAATCAAATTAAATCCTACATTTTATAAGGAATTACCTGTAGCAGTCCTGTTGTTGCTATGCACCTCAGATTGGTTCAACTTGCGGGTACGAGTATCGTGTCGACACACACGGGCTAAAGTGTGTGATATCGTGTCATATAACACGGGTAATAACCAATAAGCTTGCAAGAATATTCTCAAGTGTTCTATTTTAAATGTTCTATTTATGATACGTATATTTATCTATGCTTGTATATGTTTGTATTTAGTGGTGATAATTCTGACTAATATAAAATGAAATCATAAAGTGTAAAATGGCGGAATAACTTATCGAACAGAACTTATTGGTCTCAATCCCAGAATCCTTTGTAATTGATGCAAGCATCGTCACTGCGCACGATGATCTGCGCATTACACATGATATTCCTGGCGTGATGACGTATTTAATAGGGGTAAAATCTCTCAAGATTTACCGAAATGGACTATTAGAAATGTTTTTCCGGCAAATAATTTATGAATAACACTGAATATATTCAAATTAGACCCTATGGGTATGACAGTATTGTTGTCACATTTTACATTATTAATAAACATTATAAGGAAATAAGAACAGGTGATACCTATAATAACGTAAATGTTTCCCTCAATTACCAAATATCATTAATGCGTATTTTGCATCGTGTTGAAATTTGTTTTTAACCGACCTAAATACCTCATTTTCTGAAAATGAGGGCATAATGAAACCACAACGGGCAGCTTAAAATAGATTTTAAGAAAATCCCTGATTCTCTTGAGTCTTGAGCAATTCTCAAGTGTGCATTGCTTTAGGTAGAATGGCGCTCTTTTGACAGAACGCGTCTTATAAAGACGATGATTATGTGTCCACGAGGAATGACACCTTGCTAAACCATTCAATATGTTTCCTTTAGTCATGTTAGTATTTTCTTATCATGTTTATGATCATAGAAGAAAGGAGAAATCACATTTTTAACATTTGAAGTTTATGTTGGATGAAGTAGTATAGTCGTTATTGTAGTTTATGCCCAATATAGAACTAGCCCCGTTCGCAAACAGCGACGCGCGCCCCTCGAACAACGCGAGCGAAGCGATATCTTATACATCTGTTTTGTTGTTTTTTGTTTCTTCTCTTGCCTGTGTTACTCATTCAGTGGATGTTTTAAGGTATCCTCTGTTCTTCAATGAGGCCCATGCAGGGGAGCAGGGGAAGAAAACTTGTCCAGATACAATAACAATTTGATGATTTTAACCACCTATTTTAAAAGTGTTCCGATGTTGCCTGTTGCAAATTCAGTGCGTATATAGAAACATTTCAACAACCTCTTTTTGTATAAGATCAGTGACGTCATCAATTTGAAAAATAGAACATGTTTCATGCCCTTTTTAACGGTTCTTTTACTATTAATTTTCTCCAACAGATGTGCAGATGGGAATGTCCATTATATATGCAATTCTCAAGTATAATAATACGTAATATTTTGGGATTATATTTGTTGAAAAAAAATACTAGCTATACAGTTCAAGAATTTTATTTGTTATGACTAAATCATACCTGAACTGGGGTATAATTAGATTAGATTCTAGCTTTGACCCGAGTTAAGACAATAAGCGCATTAAGCTCTTTCAATTTTGTCTAATTTCTTTCTCCACTTTTATAACTTCGGTTGGCAGCTTTTGTGTATAAGGAAATTACATTTTGGTATGGCGGAGAACACACCTTTTAAACACAATTATAGTCTATGCGTTCACAATATGTGGAGCATTTTTGATAACAAAACAAGTGCGGTGCTTCACAAACTGCCATCGCCCTCTAAATAGATGTTCAAGGATGGACGGGATCGTCAAGTGATGGCAATTGGGCGGATAACACCTTCAGTCACCTGCCTTCTGATTGCCATGAAGCGTACGTTTTGCTTGTTTGCGATAATATGGTCTCATATTTATGAGGGTTTGACGCAAATTGGAAATGTATACCCTGCAATGTCGCTCTGTCAATAAAAGATAGCCAGGATATCAGGTATATGTGATGAGAAGGACTGATATAGTTTTGCTGTCTAATTCTAAAGCTCTAGGCTAATTCCTTTAAAGTGTTTTATTTGATCTTTATATATTTCAAAATATACCATGTTGAATTTGCTAGTTGCTTCATAAAAGCTCACAAATATTCCAGCATCTTTTAACAACTTTGTTATTTTAAGCTGCCCTTGTTCGCGCATAAAACGTTTTGGAATCATGCTGGATCGTCCAAGCGTTGATTTTGCAATAAATTTTAATTACGATTTATACTTAGATTCAGCATATCAATTTCAATATTTTTTAACACTAAATTGTATGGATTAAACAGTTGTTGTATATATAGAGTAAACAGCATTTAAAAAACCCACTAACATAAGAATACAAATATAAATACGCTCGTATATCCTTAATACTAAAAAAAAAAAAGAACAGATGATCAATCACGGATTCACATGTGTATTGGTAAAATGCAAGTGTCAGCATCGAAGTAATTGACCAACCTGTTATCTGCGTTTTGGTACATAGGCTTTCTCGACGGGAGTTTATTGAAGTTATAGTATTTCTATGAGTACGCCGTCGGTTATAAGTGTGTTTGCAAATATGAGCTTCAACAATAAGCATGATCAAGTGACCCTCCGAAATTCTCGTATTCTAATATGCAGATACCAAGTTATAGTATTTTTACAAGTACGCCGTCGGTTATAACAGTACCGGTGCAGTCAGTCCCTGTGTGAATGGTCGGGTTTTCGTGAGACGTGTCTCTGATTTCATAAAGTCAGCATGAATAGACGACACACCTGACAAAAGCTAGACCACTCATACAGGGATCGGCTGCACCGCTACTGTAATAACCGACGGCGTACTTGCAGAAATACTATAACTTGTTATCTGCATATTAGAAACAAACAATTACGAGTATTTTCGGAGGGTCACTTGATCATGCTTATTGTTGAAGTTCGTATTTGTCATGCAACAAAATTATTTTCATCTCAGCTGTTAGATCAGGGATATAGTTGGATCAACTTATTTATTTTAATGTAGCAGCTCTAAATCCCGGCTCTATATGTCTCTATCAGTATCAAACTGGACGTTGAAGGCGATATCTTTATTTTATAATAAATACCGTTTCCCAGGGGATGGTTTCCTCTCTGATCCAGAATCCCGTCCAGTATAAAACTCGTGCAACCTGGTAGCTTCAGTTTTCTGATAATCCTGCTGATATTAGGTACAACATATTACCCGAAAATTCGAAGTCGTGTTACGCTGCATACCTTCAAATAGGTATATCTGAACTGTGTCGTAGTGAATGAGTGAGTAATAAGTAAGAGGCTGCAAACCTTCATCAACGTGACGACTGCATATGTTCTCTGGGGATATGTGCACTTGACAAAACTAATGTTGAACAAAATGTTGACATATCTGGCGGATATATTTGTCAATTATTACAGTTCTGTAGACATATTGATGACAAATAACATTTTACAAGATTGATGACAGACGAAGAAAGCTATTACACAATCGGAATTTTATTTTTCCTCGAATTAATGTCATCTAGATTGACACAATTTACACACATACTTTATTAATTGCATCCTTATATTATTCGTCTAGTTTGACACAATATAATATATTTTATTAATTCCATATTATATTATCAGGTTATTGAAGCGCTTCTCTTTCTTTTTACGTAGTTGATGCCCATACGTTCCAAACTTTCAATGCATTGCAAGAGCAAAAGAAATTCGATGGTACCAGACGTGACGTCTTCAATGCTTACCTTCAAAAAGAGACAACCCTCCTTTACTTACAATTATTATTGGATTCAATGGGGTAGCACAATGTACCGGATTAGATAGTGCATCTCTTAAAGAATATGGTTTAGTTTTGAAATTGTGATTATTTTTCCAAGTGTTAGAATACTTTTTTGGCTCAGTATATGTCTGGGATATGTGAATCTCAAACATGTAGAGCCAAGAAACAAACAAGCAGACACAGAGAAAGACACAAGACTGGCTTGTGTCTGTCCATAACGCGTCCCAATTTAATATGCCGGTATTCCGTATGTTAATCACATATTTCTTGTTTTCCTTCCTGAATGCCTTTTACTTTGTAATAAACATGCAAACAACCCTTATATCACGTATATCATGGTGTATATTGCAAGGCCTTATCATTTACCCTGAATGAAAGTGTACTATAATTGAAAGTCAAAGTATTCAGGAAAACCCTTCTATCTGCTTTTGCATAAGCAGCTTTAAGCGACGAACAAGGTACATTAGCCATGTTAGCGATTGGTTGGTGAGGAAGGAACATGTGGCCGGTGATGGTGAGACTTGGTAGGTTACAAACCGGTTTGAGTTTCACAGGTTTGAGAAACAGTCTGGGAGGTTAAAAATTACAGTATGAAAAGTGAAAGATGGCAGAGGCGTAGCAAGCGGGTGGAAATGGTGGAGGAATTCCAGGGGCTCGAGGGTTCAGAGCCATGGGTTAGGGATAGGAATGATCAAGGAGATGTTACATGGACCCCGAACTGCTCCTTGTCCACGGGCCCTCTATAGAGGGGTCCATCCATATTGGTGTCCTATAGCTGCTTTTGTTCGCCAGAATAGGTTACATGACACTATACAACTTGGTAAAACTTTTTTAAATATCTAAATCTAATGACTACTATAGGTAAAATGTCTTTGTAAAAGTCGCAGTACATGAGAACCGCAATGCCATTTTTAATGACTCGCGGCAATTTCATATGCTCTATCTACTGTGTAATTAATAAATAAATATTGGAATTACAAAAGGCCGTGTCCTGTACAAATTGCATGCACTATGTGTTCATCTGCATCAGCATTTGCATCGTTCGTCGACCTTGTTACAATCTTTTCACGTCAGTTCACATATTGGAAATCCCCATTCAAACGGATCTATGGATTGGGAATCATATTTGAATGAATGGCTTTGACCAAACTCTACATATGCTTAAGGTTGATAAAATGAAATTGTCCGGTTGCAATAAGTCAAATTGGCATTGGAAGTTTGCAATGCATTGTTGGACAGTTTTTGCAGTTTTGGGACATTTTGTCCTTTGACCTATCGGGAAAATTCAGAAAAATTCGGATTTTGTGCGTACAAAATATAATTTAAAACGTGTTACTAGAATAAAAACAAACCGAAAATTTTGGTTATTATATAAATTAATTATTTTATTATTTATAATACATGTAATAACATTATTACAATAACAAATCAATTATTAATAATTACAGCAATTTTCCCGATATGTCAGAGGTCAAAGTGTCCCCAAAAAACTGGAAGTTACAATAGCGATTGAGCTTATTGAAAATGAGAGGTCTGCAATTCGGCCTTAAGGCAGGGACATACCAGGGTCATCGAGCGAGCCAGGGCAACACTTCCAAATCGTCCCCCTGACTGGTACAGGACAAATGCAATTTTAACACTAAAATTCAGACAATGTTAAAATTTAGATGTGCCCTAAAATCTGACCGCTATCTATGATCTGACAAAGGAAGATACACATTAAAACTTTAGCTCAATTTTTATTCCTTTTTTTCGAGCCGGTGTAAGTTTCCCCCACCCCACTCTACTGCCTATACATCTCAGGTGTATAGGCAATAAGGTGGGTGGGAGAAAACTCTCTGTCTTTCTTTGTTGCGTCCAAGAATGCCCACCTTTGTGATACTTTGTGCTCAATATTGTATTGCATGTTTTTGCCCTATTTGTAATATCAGTAGAGGACAGCAAGAGAAAACTAAAAACATAGCTAACAAATAAGTCAACAATGGCCAATCAGAAAAAAATAACTTCTTGAACTGGCTAGGGAGTCATATTCACAAATAACACCTGTAAATTTGAAGTTTACACATAATGCCCAGAGACAATAATCTCAAAAGTGACTTCCTCGTAAATGTCCAAATAATTTAACACAAGTAATCTTCTGATCTTTATCATATTAATCATCATATTGCTCTCAGTAAAAATTTCAATTCCGATTCTACATTTTTTGCCAAGAACTGTCTTCTGTTTATTTTCATACATGCAATCGACATTCAGGGTGATGGCCTTCTGTGACAAACTTCCCCTATGTATCACCTTCAGGTACCCAGTGTTCGTCAGTGTGGTCATTGCTTAATGCTTCTTGAACCACGGTCAAAGACCTCTTCTTGTAAAACTAGTGGTAATTTTGAAAGGAATTGCAAAAGACTGTAGAAGAGAAATATCAACTAAATGTGAATCGTTGGTCTGTTGGTTGATGATATTTTCATAACAGATCACACCTCTCCTTTCAGGCCTAGTATTTTCGTATCTTATTTTGTTTGACATGCTTGCTGAGGCTTTGCGCGAAGACCGTGATCACCGGTATAACTGAAAAAGCTGATACAATTCAATTATTTTTACCATAGATTGATGATATTCGTTCTCATGTATATAAACTATCCAATGAGCCTGGTGAGAATTAGTATGAACGCAAACTGTTTGCTTGGTTCCTGACCAGGCAATTTCGCCCCCAACATACTGGTAATTAGATTCGGTAGATGGTATGATGCTGCTTGGACTCGCCTTCCAGAGGTCAACTGTTCGAATCCCACTTCAACTTAGTTGTCTTCATTTCCTTCTAAAAATCACAGCACCAAGAGTACAAATGAGCATTATCGATGTATATTGCTCATGATAGAGTAATAAATTCAACTATATTAGTGTAGAAAGGACACACACTAGTGCACAGTACATACCATATGTCGTATGTGCATGAAACTTGGTGGGTACAGTCAACTTTTAGAGTTAAATTTTTGGAAGGTCATCCGGGGTCATCTGAGGTCAAATATTAGTAAAAAATGTCGTATGGGTTAATCTGAAATCTTCCACCAACCATCCAAACCAGGAATTATTCGCAAATCGCCATAGATTGTCGTGAAAATTTGTGAGGTTCGTGAAATTTGATGAAGACCACAGGAGGGTGATTCTAATTTAACCTGACAGAAATCTTACACCAACCACCCAAACCAAGAATTCTAATGTTTTTACAAACCGCGAAAGACGCGTAACCGCCTAGTAAGTATATAATAGCCTATTGTCATGATTATGCTAAGCATATTGTCGGATACATATGTAATATTGAATTATAATCGGATATTAATCACGCGTGGACAGTGACGGGAATCGTGTGGCATAAGCGTCATAAAAAATGGGCTTGTTTGTTTGTATGAGCGTGTTTATAGTGGCTGTATATTTCGAAGTACTTATACGCTAATATACGCTAAATACCGGATAATCTGGCTCACTATAAACACGCTCTATGAGACATAAGCGATGCACAGCGACGACGCCTGGAAAATAATATTTTGTACAGGCAAGGAAACTAAATCAATACCCGGGATAAATGCACGTGTAACTGCTATGCACGATTTGATATTCAGACGATATATCTTTGGACACCGGGGTAGAAAATGATGAATATCTCCAGTAACGTTTTGTTTCTAAAGAAACCAATTTCAACTTGAATATAATGTGTTGAAAGAATATGATAGTCGTTAGCTTGCGTATTGACAAATACCGTGTGTTTTGAACTCAAAAACTGACAAAAATTCTGATTTTATATGTGCAGAACAAAAAGAATATGACAGCTGCCCTTATTCGTAAACCCCGTCGTAAACACTCGGGTCACGGAAGATATACGGTACTATAGCGCAGCGTAGGCCACTGGTGGAGGCAGTCTAAAAGCAGATGACGTACCATGCCCACTGACATCTACAGAGGTCAGTCACCAGGCTATTGTCAATATAGCCTTAGTCGGATGTCCCTCGGCCCATTATGCGTCTCAAAACTATTAAACAGGTCGGAACAAAATGGCCATGCGTGGCTGTGGCGATTTCTGCCATGAACATGATGAAGATATCGGGGCGATGACACTGTGCGATGCATGATGATGGAGATGATTTGATTATGAATAGGTTTATTGTCCCCTGAGAGCACAGCCCATACCTCTTACCTAGGCTCAACTTTCCCCTCACCTGTTTATTCCCTCCACTTCCCCTGTCCCCTTTCCTCCTCTCCCAGTGTCTCCTTCTCCCCCTCGCCTCTCCCCCCTACACTCGATATCTCCTTTCCCCTACACACTATTCCACTCCACTCTCGAGCTCTCTTTTCCCCTTTCTTCACTTCTCTCTTCCAATCCTCTCTCCCTTCTGTTTCTGCTTCTCTCTCCCTACCCCCCCCCCCCACACCCCCTCTCTCCTCTATCATTTTCTCAATAAATAACTTGAATAAAAGTCAACTAGCCTAGTATATTGTAAGTCATAATTATAGCTTCAAGCGATCCTCCTGCATGCGATATGCATATGGATAGATTTTTATACAACAGTCAATCGAGTGTCTATTCTTTTGTAATCTCGGTTGAAATATTTCCATGGTCTATATTTTTACAGGGAAATAATCCTAGGATTATTTGGTCATCTAAACCACGCTTTCAAATTGGCTTGATCGACTTCTATGCTCGTGAATATTTCACTGCGAAATTTAACAAAATGATTTGTATACTTCAAACCAAGATATTCTACTGTAACACGATTATGTCAAGAGAGCTTTATAGGCAGGATAATAGGAAACCACGTGACCAAAACCAAAACTAATCCTGAAAGCTCATTACTTGATACGACCAATTGTCTTTTTCTTTCGAAGGCCTTAATATCCAGAAGTGACTTGCCAATACAGGTGAAAAAAGCTTACCACTTTCCCTGGAGGAATTTCATAAGGACATCAATCAAGCATGGACAGTATATGGAAAATTATTTTTAGCATATACCACTGTTTATAGACCACATAATAGGGTACGTGTCAAAAGATAACCTAATAAGCATGTTTTGTACCAGGAAAATGACGGAACCAATATCTAACCCCCTTAAACACCCCTGCTAACCATGCTAACAATGAACAGTGTAATCAGGTTACATACTTTCAATTTGTTTTTCCACACCCTTCCTTGCACACTATTAGAAAAGGATATCGTTATTTAAGAATAGATAATGTCCTAATAAACTCAATGAACGTGTTGGTAAATCTGTACCGTAAAGCTGTTTACCTGTTTTATACATGATCTATTTATCCGTCATGCGCGAAGCATCATGGGACACATTTTAAATGGCGGGAAATCAGGTATAATGACCCCCTGCAGCGAGGTTAACCCTTTTTGCGCCAATGCTATTTAAACGCAGACGATTAGTCAAAAGTGAACATCTTTTCATAAAATAATGCTCAATGTCATGATGAGAAACAAGTGAAGTAATGTGAAAGATAATTTTATAAACTTTAGTATCGGTCTAGCAGTTCTTGAGAAGGAATTTCAGGTTGGCACCGTACAGGTTACAACGGTTCTCTCATTTCGACATCATTATCTTCATGGCTTTTACTCAATTTTGACCTGCGTGGATTTTTTGATATTTTAGAAACAACACCTAATACCTGTTACCGATACATGACATTTCGATTTGTAACACTTCAACCATTTTGTTTCCTTATACAAAGTTCTAATCAAAATCATAACGTAATAGGTTGGAAATAGGCAAACGAAGCGTATACCCTCTTGGCAAAATGTTCAATTTAATCTCAACTTGACTGTATTACCAGTGACAGCACCGAACTTCTATCTCCTTACTTCCTTAATGACACTCAAAATTTGACACTTTTTGTCATATTGACCCTACAAAGTCATCAATTTTAAGGTTTGATGTGTTTCATATTGTGATCTCTTCCCGGATCTCTTTCCTGAATTATCTTTTTCTGACATCATTTGTTTTTACTCACTTTATTATTTACCTTTATCACTGACATAAGAAAAACCAGGTTTGAATTACCTGTGTGTAATGCAGGGTTAATACCTTCTAAATTATGCAGTATTGAGGTAATTAGTACCACAGTTTAACTATTGTATTAAATGAGCTAAAAATAATGGGAATTTGATTAGTTTTATTGGCCTTGCATGTTGTTTTTAAACTTATCTGCAGGCCTACGCATTAAATCACCAGCTGCAAAAGAAAAAAGCAGGTTTGAATTACCTATTAACTTCTAGTTATAGCACAAGGTTAATACTTCGTAATGTAGCTTAATATTTGGTATATTGAAATAATTATTTCCACAGAATGAGTAAAAAAGTTTAATTGTCTTTAATTTGATAGTATATTTTTATTTTGTCCTTGCATTACCAATAATTATTCACATGCACTGGGTTCATATGAAGTAAATCTGAAAAGATGTTACATAATTTGACTGTCCTACCATTCCTGTATTTGGAAAGATTCCCGTTCATATGTTATAACCTTGGCAACTGTGGCCTTAACACATATCTTAATATGCCATTGCTCATTACTATTTTGATTTACGTATCGGATCCTTTGAACAAAAATTGTTGAGTATAACAAAAAAAGAGGAAAATGAAATAATTTCAACCGTTTTTACAATCTCATTTGACATTAGCTCCCCCCCCCGGTTAGCTCCTTTCTAGAACAGTATGATTCGACTATATTTATGAATACGTATTTATAAATACGCGCGTGACCCGGCACGTGACCACCTCGGCGCTGCCATAACAGCTTGTAGGCAGTAAGTCTCGAGGTGACCTTCTACACAGCGAGTGGTCTCCTACATTTTGAATGCAAAAACTGCCATAATTGGGCGCTTTAAGGACATTTTCCCAAATGCACCCATTAGGAGCACTGGTCTCCACCCAAAACCCACCCATCGACATACCAAAAGCGCTGAAAAGTAACCCAAAACGGTGTCGCACATTCGTATACTAATACCTTCAACCATGGAGAACGCTTCACCCCTCGAGTTGTAGACAATATCATCACAGCATCACCATCTGCTGAAGACGTTCCAGGTGAGCGAAAAATAGTGTATAGTGTTATACCTTGACGTCCTTCTCGTAAAAAATGTCATAAATCGTTTATTACACAACAGAAAAAGGGCTCTGATAGGGGCAAGCTTAAAGTAGGGCCTACAGGTAACTGGAGGGGGGAAGCGACGAGTTACTCCAAATCACAGCGCCAGGTAATGACCGGGCCACCAAGTGCGAATGTGAATTTATTTTCGAAGGTTCATGTTTGTTTTAAATTTTAGGGCGCTTTCTCCAAATTTGATTTGGTAATATTTCAAGAAAGTGAAATGCCAAAGCCAAGTCTTTGGGTATTATTTGTTATTGTTAATACAGCTCTTTTCGGCTCTCCATCGTTACCATTCGTTTTGGTGATTTACTAATATTATATATTTAGTGACTGCATATTGGCATTTTCAATGCGTTTTAAGCTTACCGTCAAATTAACGCTGATATCTGGACCTGCTCCCTTTAGAATTTCTGTCTGATGGTTGGCTATTGCAAACAACTGAATGCAGATTGACTCGGCATAATTATAGTATTCCTCTCGGTGGGTCTTTTCATGATATAATTACTTTGAATTCATTGTAACAACATCAAAATTTACCCCTGAATTCAGGGTTCGTGGCTGCTTTCGGAAAGGCTGTAGTCTTCGGTGCTGTATTAATATCTCAGAAAAGTGCACGACTGGTGGCTAGGTTTTACATTTCCCGCATTAATAATTGCATCTACACCTAATAGTTTACTGTATATTGTACAGTTATTGGTTGCATGTCAATGAAATCTATATCTGTTTTGGTGAGTATGGCTTCAGGTGGAGACCCTTTATATGTATCTTCTGTACTTTTTTTATGACGTAGGATCACAGGCATGTGATAATATTGCGTAACGCCAGAGGTTAATATATTTCTTTGAACTGGAGAAGTCTGTTATAGTGGCACAAAGGTCTACTATAAATAAGAGGCGAACTACTGAACATGTTCACGTAACCTCCTTCAACTCATTTGCATAAGTTTGGACACCAGGATCGTATTCTGATTCGTTAAACTTTTAATTAGCATAGGCCTACTTTTGAATACCTCCATATTTGGGCTTGCCTAATTAATTATTAATGACCCGTACGTTGTTTATGTCGTGACGTCATTAGAGCTTGTCACTTGTCCAACGTGAAACACGACAAACATTCGCACTTTTCTTTCCATCAATGTTATATCGTGAAATACCATAATAGCTGAAGTATTAGTTTTTTTACATAAGGAAAATATTTCTGGCGATGACCCATGTTGACAATGGCTAAATATGCTAAGGTCGGGCGATTTGTCCGCCATTTTATTTTCAAATGAATTGTTGATATTTTTTGGGGCGTGTCTAACGCACATTTTTTCTCGGGACTGTTACGTTGTCGACAACGCATCAGTATGCTTATGACCATATCTACCTGTATTAAAAAATAATAAATAATTAATTAATTATCAATTAATTAATTTAACGACGTTTTCTTTATTGCCTATTTATTTATTTGCTTGTTTTATTTATCGATTGATTATTTGAATACCTGATTGAGTGAGGATTGATCGCTACTTATAGTTGTGAGACTTCTATTTGAATAGCTTCATACATTCGATACATCGACAGTATTGATTTATTCCATTAAGCAATATCAAGGATTAATATCACACGTCTTTGAGCAGTTATTCATAATGTAATTCGATATGTCTGATGTGCTCTCATGTCCCACAAAAATACTGTCGAAACGCTCATTCCAGATCCTTTAATTTTCATTGGGGATTTTTGAAATCATCGTTCCTCGAACGATATTCAGGTGACCTCAGGCCTTTCATATAAATCAATAGTATCTCGCTATCAGTTGCGCGATATTTAATCCGATTCAACTCATATTTTATTCGTTGCCGTATATATTTTGACGTCACAAAAAGTATTCGAAGCCGAATATTCGTCTTCGAATATGCACTATGAACCGACCCTTAGTTGGTTTAGTGGTTTTATACTGTGCTTTACAACCGGGAGGTCTCAGGTTCGATCCCAGCTCTGTCTAATATTTTTTCAAAACTGGAAAAATACTGCTATAAGTTTATTTTGCGCACGATCTCAGTCCTTTTCTGATGACTGTGTCTCTACATCCTCCCTCTGGAATCCAAACCACGGTTGCTCTCTTTAAAGCCCTTAACGTATGTGACAAAACACAAATCTACATGTATGGTGGAGAGTCTCTGGTCCAAGCTGGTTATCCCGATTGTATCCACATAAATCCTAGCAATGAGCATGCATACATGAACACTTTCTATAGTATTTGTGGATGTGATCATATAAAGAGCCTTGTGGAATTTCCTGACCTATTTTTGACGAAGTCGATAAAACACTGAAGAGAACGGAACAGGAAGCACCCTTTACACCTCGCATTACCGGACCTTATTACGACAATGCTCTGAACTGACCAATCCAAGAGTCTCTGTCCACTTACTGTCCGCAGTACAAAAGGATGTCCAGGTCTAGACAAGCTAAATTGACCTAATCGAAGGACTTGTTTCATGTTGACAAAGTCACTCACAATTGTATTCCAAATATGACTAATTCAGTTATCATTAAGTTCAGTATTTTCGGTGATTTATAAATATTTATCACGTTTGAAATGTCCGTGTTGAGATGATCGCTCCACCCATTGTGAGTTAGCAAAAGTTTCATAGTTTCCTGGGTGTGGGCAAGATGATTTGTCCTAAAAGATGTTATTAACTTTATTTCAGGGGCACACAATTAGTGCTATAATGTTTTGTTAACGTTGGGAAATACATCGCAAAAGTCAAATTGTATTTTGCTCAGAAGTTTGACAGAAAGCTGAAAGGTAGCGGTAATTCAAATGGGACACACATTTGGATGTTTACTTCCTAAGATGACAAGCAATATGAGTCACATGACAGAATAATTACCCTATAGGCAACGTAAATTACCTTTGTTAATATTCCGGTCTTTCAACAACACTGCTAAACGCTCATTAATTTTGTGAAACTGAATTACTTCCTCAATTAACGTGATTAACAAATAAAGTGTTTAAGGACACCTTAGATGGCTGTTTTCACTCCTTACTGATAATACCATTAAGAAACAAATTAAGTATAAATTTAATAACGCATACTGCATTTCTTTGCTGATCAACATTTTCTTTTCATGCAACTTAGTGTAGTAGGATTTTGGCATACAAGGAGCACCTGTAAGCCACGAAATGTAATACACATGCATTTTGTACAGGTCTGCTTTTCTATGTTTACGTAAGATTATGTCCATTTCCTACATAATAAGAAAATCGGACATGTCAATTTTCAACTTTCACACTTTGTATTGACTTATTATCTATAAAGTCAAATCATGACACATGGGAAAATTAGGTTGCCACTGGTCATTCTGAAGAGATGCTTTTTGATGTGACTTTGTTATTGTTTATCCCCACCCTATTTCCTGAACTATGTGTATCTGATTCAGCATTTTGTAATTGTAGAGTTTAATTACGGCTATACCAAAATGGTGCTTTAAAATTATTATACTTATCAACTTGAACAAATTACAGTGCGCACACAAACCCAAGCACCCCACCCCTCCCAGGCACACACACCCACCCCTACATACCCTAACTATATACACCCTAAATATACAACCCACCTACAGAGCCCACCCCTTAAACCGTAATTAAATATAACCTGATAAATAACTCACAAACCACACTTTATCAAACACAAGCAGCTGTGTCGATATTCACCAATTCAATGATAATATGTGATGATCAATACAAAAATGATAGAATCCACTTTGAAAACAACATACATTATTTGGTGTTATTGTCAATAATAGAGTGCAAATTTCTTTGAATTATACCAATAATAATTCAGACGCCTATTAAGGTTAAACAAAGTGTTGAAGGGCTTTACCTCCAGAAAAAATATATTATTACCTTATACGTAAGAAAATATGTCTACTTATCATGTGAAATAAAAAATCCGGAAAAAATGTGTGAAAATGTGTTTTTAGCCTATTTTTTAGCTCTTGTCAAGCACTATTATTCGATTTGTTTACAAGCGCCAAGCAACTGTCGTCTAGGAGAGTGATTGACATCTTTATTATTAGAGAAGAATGGAATCTGTATAGTTCATGAATATTCATGTAGTATTTATACAACCTGTATCCCAGCCATTTTGCTTAGCTATCATAATCGTTCATATAAGACGCCCATATGATCCATGGTGTTAAACTGATATTCAGCAACTTTATATCTCTCGATCTTTGCGATCCGAAATATTGAATTTCAAGTTTAGGCACATCTCTAGCAAGATAATTAAATACCTGTCACAAATAGAGGTCTTGAAATGTTACTTGCAACGTTAAAAATGTGAATAGAGAACAAATCGGGTTCAAACATGCTTCAAAAATATTAAGGTAATTGTCAACGCCTACTACCAGAATAGCCGGAAGAGGGCAGACTTCATAAGGGAGTGTTCATAATATATTTTAGTGGGGACAAAGAATTTGAACTTATTTCGGGAAATTTCCTGGGTTTTTGTTTTGTTTTTTATTTTATCTTCCTGTTCGGGTGTTTCGGTTGGCACATTTTCGGGGCATTTTCATGCACTTCACAGGAGTTTTTTCGTGGCTTCTCTGTAGCTGTCGTGTGTCTTTTTCCCCACGTAGGCCTACAGGGTATAAATAATAAATGAATAATAATATATGAAAAAAAGAATCTGGAACTTCAACGTCAAAAAACAAAACAAAAACAAGACAAACTGTACCCTGCTAAAAATATCAACCCCCATATCCTCTCTGAGAATAAAAATAATAAGACTCCAACCTCACCTGCAAAAAAATATTTTTTCGGGGGATAATTTGGGATAAGTTCGGGCCTATTTTATTGCGACAATTTTCAAAATCTATAAGGTGAAATACGGTGTCGTGGGGATGTGCGGCAGATTTGGGGTGCATTTTCAGCCATTTAGTTTAGACTCTGTTGTATTTTTAGCCATGATTTTATTGACCCTCAGTGTCTTGAAAATTAGGTTTAAGAAGGGTATTTTTCAATGATTTTCTCGAAAAAGTAAAAATTTGCGAAAACTTTCAGTCCAAAAGTTGATACAATTTTGGGTCTGTTTTATTCAAATTTGGTTTAAAATCGTACCGTAGTTTTTCGGAGTCACAGCCTCACATCCTTACCCAAACCAACTTGAGAAGGTTCCCCCGGTGTGTGTGCAAATTTGCAATGTATAGGCCTACACTCATCATTTAAGCCTAAAATCAAAGTGTTAATACCATTAACACTACCATGGCCCGTTTTGTCGTGATGACTATTTTAAATTATAAATCTGGTCCCGCTAGAGGTGTGTTTTTACCCGCGGAGGTCTCTCCCTCGGGTTCGTGGATGTGCCACAGTTTTGGGGTAGGCCTACCTTTTCAACGACTATGATAGGTGGGTTTACAGCGAAGACCAACTTTTGGGCGCATTTTGGCAAAAGTGCCCTTAAAAAGCGTCAAATTAGGCCAAATGTGGGTGACTTTGATCCCCGCGGTACAAATGTTTTGAAGAGACCCGCCCGAGGTGTTTTTATAAAAAAAATGGTCGGGCCTGCTAAAAAACCTCCCGGAATCAAGCATGGGTAGGCATACCAAAATGCCTTGATGAGACCCCCCCCCCCAACCCAGCGCCGGGACCTCCATGACATGATATTCTCCGCGAGTCCACCAGAAAATATAAAAATATAACATTTTGATAGGCCTACTAGACCTATATTTGTCTGTAAACCTCATAGTTGTAGCCGGATAGGCTACCGCGTATGTAGCGTAGCTGCGGGGGGGGGGCAATTGCAAAAATTGCCTATTTGGGCCCCCGCCCCCTAGTGCAAGGAAAAAAAGAGGGAAAGAGGGGGGAAGAGGAAAAAAAGAGAGGGTGAGAGGAGGGGCAGAGAGATGGGGAATCCAAACGATATGCAATACAGCTCAATAGGCCTACCATATACGATTATTATCAATAAGCCTGGCAACAATTGTCTATTTGGGCCCCCGCCCCCAGTGGGAAATTTGGTGGATTTGGGCCCCGCCCCATAGGGCCTACAGTCTTGCCCCTCCTGGAAAAAAATCCCAGCTACGCCGCTGCGTGATGATGTTGCAAACTTTGCGGAAGTTCATTCATAAGATTTCCCATTTCCACTCGACAACAACCCGGGACAACAACAGGCCAGCACGCAGCGCGCAGTAGCTAATCCCCGAGCTAATCAGAGACATGTGCGTTTCTCTTTCAACAGAAAATATGTGACCATGTGACTGACACGATGTACGCTTCAAATAATTATGCTCTCGGCGTCGAAAGTATGATAATGGAAAATATTTATAATGAACACTCCCTTATTTAGCCACACCTCAGTTCCTTTCTCGGGTTGCCTGGTATATCAGCAAAATCCTACACCTATCGCCTTCCCTTGGTAAAATCACTGATAAAAACTCGTGATATTGAAATTGAATTTCAGCGCCAGAACTTCCGTCATTCTAGCATCATGGATGGATATGCAGCAGACTTGTAGTGACTCGACTCGAAATGACTCGACTCGACTCGACTCGAGTTTTGGTGACTCGATGACTCGACTCATATTATGCAGTGGCGCCGCTAGGGGGGGGGGGCAGTATTTCCCCCAATATTTTTTCTTTCCCACCCAGTTTTTAGGCAAAATCCCCACAATTATGTAATTTTCCACTTTTTGCGGCAATTTAGTGCAATGATTTCCAAGTGCCCCCGTCTCAAATTCACTTCCCCCATGCCCCGCGAAAAAAATTCTAGTTCCGCCACTACGGGTATGGCCATAGCTAGGGGCTTTCCCACCCACCCCAGTTGCCCTTGGTTATGCTGGACGTATGAGAAATTTAGAGCTTGTTCAATTCCACCAATTTTAGAAATTTTAAAGGTATATACAGCTAGTGTATATAGCCTATTAAAACGGATCACAGTCAAATAAAATATCGTAGGCCTAATAATTTTACCAATGGCATTTATTGAGCTGCTCCTATGGTTTAATATTGATATTATATAATTGAGCTCCTTGTCAAGCTCCTGAGTAGGCTACAGTGACTAACTGAGCTCCCGCTATATTCAGAAATGAAGGCCTGGCCTTAAATGAATAATTAGGATTGAGGCAGCCTTTTGTTTCATTTTACAGAACTTTTTTAATCCCCAAAATTAGTGGTTTTTTTTAATGGGGAGTAGGCTTTTAAAACGAAATTCAAATTTGGCAATATTTTCCATTGCTTAACGAATTGATCTGCGTGAAAATGCCTAAACATGTGGCCAGAGCGGGATGAGTGGTATAAAAATCTTAACTTGTGAGAAAGGACGTAGGCCTATGGGGTTGTATGAGGTTGTGGATCACGAAATGCCCCTTTAATGTGTGCTAGGTAAAGTCATTCTTCCTCCCTTTCGACATGCCAAAATTTATTCCCTCCCCGGCCCGCCAAAAAATTGCTTTCTCGAAAGGCTGTGCAATCAGTACCGGTAGGCCCTATTAGCCTACTAATTATAAGCCAAAATTTCCAAGCGACTCGCTAAAAATCGCTTGCCTCCCGTCTCGGCAAGCCAAAATCGCTTGTCCGCACCCCCCTGGACTGCCAAATTTTTGTGGCCCCTCCCCCTTGGCCTGCCAAAAATGCCCCACCCCCTTTGCATAGGCCTAGGCCTATATGCCAATTTTTTGGGATCCCCAATTTCCATACCCATACCTTAAATGGATTTCTAAATATATCTACCTGTTGCAAGCGCAGCAAGCATGAAAATGTGCACATTTTTTTCGCGCCCTAACTACCCCCCCCACACACACACACACATTTTCCCTCCATGCACCAGGTTCATTGGCGCTAGATTTTAAGCTAGAAAATACCTAAATATTTTAAAATCCAAACTCGGCAACACCACTTTATCGGGCAAATAGAGCCCGTCGTATACGTAAACAGCGTGTTTTAAAAAAAATGAGAGTGTCACTTTTGTCCAAAAAATTTCGAATTTTGGCCTTGAGCAGCGACAATCAGAGGTAAGAAAAACACAGTATGACGCAGCTTGAAATATAGAATCACTCTATCAATTTTGAAGTTTGTACTTCAAAGCACAAGCCGAAACGAGGTGAAAAAAAAAAAAAAAAAAATTGATTTCGCTGTATCTTTTTATCGCGAAACTAGACAATTTGACAGCAGCGAGTCGGAAAAATAGCAAATATCTCAATTTTCTGCTATCGAAATAAAAATTTAAATAGCACCTGCATATAGAAGAGGGTTTATAGAAATAATGTAGGTCAGAATTTTGTCTATGAAATCGTGCACGGAATTGTTATTACTGGTTACAAAACGACATACAAGTGGAGGCCATTTTACTTCAAATTCGGCAAACATGTAAGCTTACTAAAACAAATCGAGACAAGCAATATCAAGAATGAATATGCACATTCTTTTATTGACTTGTTTGTAATGTGCGTCGTAGTTCCCAACAAAATCGCCACTTCCACTGAGAAATTATGGCCGTGTTCCCAAAAATCTTGATGCTCCGGATATTGAAAAAAAATTGAAATGTTTGAAAAGTACATTTCTTTTTGAGCCAAGTGGAAAATTCAAGCATAATAATAACCCTTACACTTTCAGCTTTTAGACGTAGGTTGCGTTTTCTCTCTACGATATTTATTTCCAGAAATAGATAATTTTAAAGGGGGCTACATGCAGTCTCATTCTGGATCGATCATTACAAAGTTTAGTATAACCTTAAGCTCTAACCGTTAATATCTTGGTGTAGATTAGTCTAACCGTTAATATTTCAAGTATTACACGTAAACACAACGATCTCAACAATCCTTATAATCTTGATAATCCCTATGTCTTAATTGATGTTAACGCCTCAAAGTATGCCACAAAATTCAAGTTCATGAATTTATTTTGAATACCCAGTGAATATTTTCAAGTGACTTTATCTTTTATGTGAGAATAATAATCAGGGATTTGTCTCTTATCCCTGGAAGATGAAGCAGGCCCATTGAACTATGTGTAATGTACGGTTCTTGTACCCTTTTCAGCATTTGTCAACATTTGACAACCGAATGCCTCAGGCGAAGATCATGACTGCACAAAATTATCTTAAAGGTAACTCATTTACCAATCTTGGTTTATGTACTGCCTCTAGCTATTATGACAATTTGTATAATTATTGTCGCCTCAGTGATAACTCAGCAGGAAATCACGTTGTAAAATAGTACTTGTAAAAATGCCGGCATACTTTTGTTTTAGACAGAGGTAACGTACTTCCGACGCTAACATTTCTAAATTTCAATTTAATGACCGAGTGCGCCTTGTATAACAATAGCCAGCGAGTGACTATTTGTTATGAGTGTATGTACTTGAGCAATGCCCAGGTGTTTATAAAGTCCATATTTGGTGAGGTGATAGATTAAAAGTTCTCTGAAAACGTGAGGAATATTAATCCCGGGTATTAATCACTTAGTTAATTGCTGTTTGTGCTATTTAATCGTCTAGCATATTTATGAATAGTTATGACTGAGTGGACATACCGCAATGAACCTGGCACACATATGCCGTTGTTTTTCTCTTTTCATTTGCATTGTTATTTTCTCAAATAAATAGAAAGCATTATCTGATCCGAATTAAGGACAAATATTATGAAAATAATGGAAGTACAGGTGTCTCTGAAAGAACGGTTAATTGAAATTTAATTGATTGGGTATTTTAAAGCTATCACATATTTTTTAATTTTGACAATTGACCACACCGTTCTTGAAATATAAGAATTTCACGAAACTCCCTCATTTTCAAACCTTTCCACGGTTTCAAGTACCAATCGATGATCTGCATATCCGGAGTGCCAATCACTGCGCATCATCAGCTCATGATACATATTTGACTCCGATTGAAAATGAGGTAGTTTCGTAAAATTCTTTTGTTTCAAAAACGGAGTGCAGTCACATTCAAAAGTATGCGATAGCTGATATATTCCTCAACCACATCGGTTATGTATAGTTAAATAAACACAGCCAAAAAAGAAAGTCTCCAGTAGTTCCATCCCCATTTAATCAGAGGCTGATGAGTTTATGGAAAAATAATTTATATAATAGTTTTCTATACAGTTTCCTTCAAAGGTTGATACCAAATTTGATATCAAAAGTTTAATCATCGTGAGCATAGAAACCGTTATTTCGAAATTCGCGCAATTTTAAAAATGACATAGGGAATTGTATCACGTAGCCGAGCTAGCGTGAGTGCCAAGAATTACGTCGCCTGAATAGACCGGCAGGTTAAAGGTTTACCCATGCATGTCAAAATGCAAATCAAATACCCCGCTCTTTCAATTGTGCGCAGGCAAGTGTGCAATGATTCCTGTACGGGTTGCTTCAGGCCACATAATAAGCTGATACCATGCATTGGATTTTGTGTGGTCAATTCGTAATTTGTAATTTTTAAAATTTTACGAATTTCCAAACAACGGCTCCTATGCTCATGATGATTAAACTTTTTATATCAAATTTGGTATCAACGTTTGAAAGAAAGTGTATAGAAAACTATTATATAAATTATTTTGCCATAAACTCATCAGACTCTGATTAAATGGGGATGGAACTACTGGAGACTTTCTTTTTTGGCTGTGTTTAGTAATTTAGCGTTAAAATGTCCAAACAATGCAGTTCCCGACGATACGGTTCTTCCAGGGACACCCTGTATTATATATAGAGATTTTTATGAATCTGGTCATCAATGTCCTCAGGCGGACAATACTTAAGAGACCTTGTGTATAAAAATCAAAGATGTGGTGGCAGACTTCAAAAAATCGATTTTCTTTATACATTGCACATGGTTAGACATTGAGTCAACATGTATAAATTTGGTTAAAATTTTACCTCTTCATCTATGGTTACCATGGTAACGGCCAAAATATGAATTGACCCAATTTTCACTATTTTTACCCTTTTCACAACTGGAAAAATGCTTAAATATTAGGTCATATTTCTGTATGAAGAACGTGAATTAAAATAATCTTCTCCCATACAATGAAGTATCCATCCTTGTCCTTTCCAAAAATGAAGTAAACAAAACAATTAATTATTTCAATATGGTAGATACCATTTTGTAAAATAGGGGTGTTTTTCATTAATTTAATTATGAAAAAAATGATCTTTTTAAAAATGACGTAACCTCCAAAGTGGTGCTTTTTTAAAATTATTTTTTGCAGGGTAGGTAGATAAGGTATTGGTCTACCTATCTATAGAAAAAAAAGTTCTGGTAATTGTTTTACTGGAGAGCAGTGTTGCCAGAAACTTTGAACTTTTTAGGATTGTTGACATTATAAGGTAGTGTGGAAAAATATGGATTTTGAGCATTTACTTTCACTGAAAATCCTGATTAGGGTTGATAATGTACCAAAAGAAATTGGCATCAATACACCGTAAAGTGAGACACGATTTGATAATATTTTAATGACAGAAAAAAAAAAAAAAACGTCTCTCAGTGAAGCTGTTGCTCATCTTGTTATTACCTATCATACAGCTATGCTGAAAAACGGCCAAATAGACCAGGTTAAAATGAGCTAGGTCCCACACATGAAAGGAGAAACTGAGGAACAAGAATGTATAAGGTAAAAATCATGTATCCTGAAAACTTTCCTGTGAGGGCGCTTTTTTTTCAAAATGGCTGCCAAAATCCAATGAAAAGAAATTATGCTCTTAAAATAGGCGGATAAAAGATAGAATTTGTTAGATTATGGATTTGTATTTATGAAAGTAATGTATAAATATGTCGGTATATTAATAACGAGAAGGTACCAGGAGGTCACAGTTGGGGACGCTTTTCAAAATGGCCACCAAAATTCAAAGAAAAGCATTATACGGTTACCATAGTCAATTATGAGGTATAATTGACCAGATTTTGGTGACAGTAATGTAACGCTAAATTAAGATTTCAATAGATAGCTACCAGGAGGTCACAGTTGAGGACGCTTTTCAAAATGGCTGCCAAATCCAATGAAAAGCTTATATATATGGTACACCATCACTTAAGAGGCATAATTGAACTGAATTTGGATTAGTATTTATCAAAGTACAGTATAATCAGCCACAAAGCCTCAGATAATGTTATTGAAAAAAATATTTGAAACATTGAAATAGTTGTCTTTGATGTAATCGTAGTCTTCAATCATTGTCACCTCTTAAGTTATCGTTTTGAGGGTGCAAAAGAACGAGTCACCAAGTCAAGATGACCACTAAAATGTCCACAGTAATAATTTATGTTCATAAAGGGCAACATATTAACTAAATATACTGCACTAAAAGTATCCTTACCCCAGGGGCCACTCAACTTTGGAAGCGACGGTATGTGCCTGTCAAGTCGACTAATACCCGATGACCCCCTTTTTTTAAAAGTCATACCCGATGACCCCCCTTTTTTTTAAGTCATACCCGATGACCCCCCTTTTTGGTTGCGGCTACCCAATGCCCCCCTTTTTTCTAGAAGAACATCATCAAAATGCAACAAAATAATGTCAAAATTTTCAAATTTTGCTCCATTTTTTTCAAAAATTTCTACCCGATGACCCATTTTTTGAAATCTTATACTCAATGACCTCCTTTTTTCAAAGTATTATACCCAATGACCCCTTTTTTATTTTGTTTGTACCCAATGACCCCTTTTTTAAAATAACGCTTTGTTACCGATAGGCCCCTACTTCGCGACACCGGTAGGCACATACCCGTCACTTCTAAAGTTGAGAGCCCCCCCGATCCAAGTTACACTTGGAAAAATAAGCACAATCATTTCAAAACTTAACCATATGGGGTAAATTTTGTAATAGATGCACTATCTAATCCTGCACATTATGACACCACATTGAATCCAATGTGACCTCAAGAAGAAAAGTTACAAGCAATTGAATAGACGAAGGTCCAGTTTTAAAAGTGACAAATTAATTGGCCTATACGATGTGCAAAAAGATTCCAACAAGCGCAACAAAGAGACTACACAGTTTCTTCGATGAAGCTTTATTTTAAAGCAATATTTATTTCAGTTTTTACTTCTCTGTACTTTTCATAACTTGTATTTTTGTCAGCTCTTTTGTTTCAGTTTTCTTTTGTTCCTTTTCTTTTAAAACAAAGGCACACACAAATTAGCCATTTACCACTCTCAAACCAGATGTCTAGTCCGTGTTGTTTTGAATAGGCCAGTGTGTCACTTTTTAACTTTGCTTCTTGAAGTTACAGCAGAGGCAACTGGCATTGCATGTGCCGTTGACCCGATGACTTTAGTCACGACATTTACACCTACCAGTCATGTATGAGGATTTCGCTTTTGCCAGTAGGCCTATATGCAAGACAATTGATCATTGTTGCATTTTTCCTTGACATAAAGCATCAAGTATGTTGAGAGACAAACAAGAGGTATGACAATAATGACATCCAAAGTTATCGCCAGGTAATCACAGTTGTCTTGTGATTTCAACAGTTTCTTTACCAACATCGAGAACAAAGCAGTCTATTGGTGTCAAAGAAGGAAAAGGTTTTAGCAGACTCAAAGTGCAGCTATCTTCTTTTCAGAGAATACAACGTTTTCACAAAAGAAGATATATATGACCTATATGCCGCTTTGATTTCAGATAGGCTAGATAATGAAGAATAATTTTCTTAATGTAGTGATATCGATGTGAGTGATCTCGAAGATAAACACACAATAAAAGAATTCAGTGAAACCAAGAAGAGTATGAAGTAAATATCCTGCCCTTTGTCAATAGTCAATACATAGGGACAATTCTCTGGTGGTCATTTTGGAGATTTGGTGATCATATTAGCCATCTTGACTCGCTATATAGCACTTTGTAGCTCGCTATATAGCACTCTGAAACACTTGCTTAGAGGTGACAATGATCAAAGACAACTATTGAATGATTCATCAAAGACAACTATTACATTCTCTTATCAAAGACAACTTTCTTTCTTAACACTTCTATCTGTGGCTTTGTGGCTGATATCATGCAGCTCTTTTTGGTGGCCATTTTGAAAGGCAACCTCAACTGTGACCCCCGGTATCTTCCTATTATTACATTGACTTAATTTTACTGTACTGGGATCAATATTAATTCAAGATCTGGTCAATTATACCTCTTTTTAAGTAACTATTTTAAGTTTAACGATGTACTATGTTGGTCCGACATTTTGAAAAGTGCCCTTAGCTGTGACCTCCTGGCACCTTCCTATTAATATCTTGACGTATATTTACATTACTGCTATCAATGCTTAACCAAAATCTGGTCAAGCATATACAGTGGCGTAGCACCAGTTATCAGGGGGCACCAACCAATATGGGTGGCAGTCCGTTTTTTTGGATTCTTAAAATTCAGATCGATTGGGGGCAATGTAACCCCGTGCCCCTATGACGTTACGCCACTGCAATCATACCTCATAAGTGACTATTTTAACCATATATATGCTTTTCATTGGATTTTGGCGGCCATTTTGAAAAGCGTTCCCAACTGTGACCTGTTGGTACCATTCTATTAATACCTTGACATAGTTATACATTACTTTCATCAATACAAATCCGAAATCTAGTCACTTTTATCTTTTATGCGACCTTTTTAAACGTATAGTAGCTTTTCATTGGATTTTGGCAGCCATTTTGAATAAAGCGCCCTCACAGGAAGTTCTCAGGATACATGGTTTTATTTTTACCTCATAAATTCTTGTTGCTCATGAAAAACTGGTCCAGAAAAACTATGTGAGAATGTTTCCTTTCATGTGTGGTAACATTTTTAACCTGGTCTAACTCTTATTTTATGGAAAAATACCTATCTTTATGGCAACACTGTTTGTCTATATTAAAATTACCAGAACTTTTTTTTATTTATTTGGATACAGTACTATCTAGTCCAGCCACACTGAAAAATATAACATATAAAAGCACTGCTTTGTGGGTTACAGCTCATTGAATATTGCTATATTTCAGAAAGTCAAAAATTACGAAAAACACCCCTATTTGAAACAATGGAATATCCCAAGTAAGACAGACTGTTTGTTAAAACAACTGTATTTTTAGAAAGCTTAGATGTTGCCAATTATGTCGTGGAACTCTCAAGGTTTACTTCTATTTTTCCTTTATATGGTGAATCCTGAAACTTGTTATTTTTTAACCTTGTAAAAGTGCCGAAATAGTCTAAAACCGGTCATTTTGATGTTTTGGCCGTTGCTATGGTAACGAAGGTGCAGTGATGAAATAATTTTGATTTTTGTAGACTTTGACCAAAGTTGTATCCTGATATAAAGTAAGAAGAAATTCCATTTTTTGAAGTCTGCCAACTATTTTTGATTTTCTTTGATTGGTACGCAATACTAATTAAAATTGATAACATAGCATTGCAAAAAAGACTTGTCTGGCAAAAAATAGAACACGATGGGTACAACTTGGTAAGTGTTGCCTTGTGGGATTCGAATTCCTGTAGTAAAGCTAAAAAATTTTGTTTTGTTTTTGTAATCGTGTTTTCTTCTTTCATGCTTTTAGTTTCCGTTGGCAAATCAGATTGAATGCATCATTAGGATTTATTAAATCAAATTTTATGCAGGTTAAATCTTTCATTTAAATAAATACAAAACTTTGCAATTGAAAATGATCTGAACAAAATCGTTTAAAAAAAAGAAAAACAAAAATTCAACCATACACGTGTAAGTATTCGTTTTGATCGAAATTTGACAGTGGTATGTAAAGGGGGCATATTAATGAGAGAATAGTAAATGTTAAGAGAAAAAGGAAATAAGAAAAAAAGAAACAGCAGGGGTAACATTTAAAATAGAATGCAGCGTTTATTGTGTCCGATTTGAGGGCTGACATATTGGAAACTGTTGCCAATCAATATTCATGAAGTCTACACCTAATCACAATACAGGCTGAGTGCTAAACCAGACCTGTCTGTAAGCGAATCGTATGGTCAAAGCATGTTCACTCAATGAAGCGCCCAAACCCAATTGGACGCCGCATAAAGTTTGTATTGCAGGCGAACCTCTGTTTTGTATGTATGTGACAACTCGAGCACACCATTGGGCTGTAAAAGAACTCCACAGACGACTGTAACTTTATAATACAACGACAATATCCCTACGCGTCGATCCAGGTTCTGTCGGTTTCATTTAAACGCTCATTCTGTCGGACCAGGCCTTAACCATTAAACAAGTTCCTCTGTTTTTGTTTTTGTTTATGTTATGATCATAATCCGCACAAAACTTGCTTTAATTAGCATTAAGTAGGTCTTTCGTGTTGTGGTTCATTCCTAAAACGTTTAGTCATTATGGATAATTTAGGCTAAACCAGGCCTGTGCTAAGCTGTCTGACACGTTTCGTATAAGATCGTGCCGTTAAAATGAAATGTATAAATGACCCTTTGAACCTGAATTCGTGAAACCAAACTAGTCATTATTGTCAATTAGTCATTCTAATACTAAAGCGATTTTTGGGGCGTGTTGTGGATTAATGTTACTGCTTATCTGAAATCTTAAAAAAATATTGCTAGATCAGTAGATCCTTTGTCCCATTAAGGATTGTGGTCCGATTATAACACATTATTTTTTCTACCTCACATCACCCAACCATTCTTGTAACACATTGTATTTTCTACCTCACATAGAAGCCCATCACCCAAACATTCTTATTATAACACATTGTGTTATCTACCTCACATTGAGGCCCATCACCCAAACATTCTTATTATAATACATTACATTTTCTAGCTCACATTGAGGCCCATCACCCAAACATTCTTATTATAACACATTACATTTTCTACCTCACATTGAGGCCCATCACCCAAACATTCTTATTATAACACATTGTATTTTTTACCTCACATTGAAGCCCATCACCCAAACATTCTTATTATAACACATTGTGTTATCTACCTCACATTGAGGCCCATCCCCCAAACATTCTTATTATAACACATTACATTTTCTACCTCACATTGAGGCCCATCACCCAAACATTCTTATTATAACACATTACATTTTCTACCTCACATTGAGGCCCATCACCCAAACATTCTTATTATAACACATTACATTTTCTATACCTCACATTGAGGCCCACCACCCAAACATTCTTATTGTAACACATTGTGTTTTCTACCTGACATTGAGGCCAATCACCAAAACATTCTTATTATAACACATTACATTTTCTATACCTCACATTGAGGCCCATCGCCAAAACATTCTTTTTGTAACACATTGTGTTTTCTACCTGACATTGAGGCCAATCACCAAAACATTCTTATTATAACACATTACATTTTCTACCTCACATTGAGGCCCATCACCCAAACATTCTTATTATAACACATTGTGTTTTCTACCTGACATTGAGGCCAATCACCAAAACATTCTTATTATAACACATTACATTTTCTATACCTCACATTGAGGCCCACCACCCAAACATTCTTATTGTAACACATTGTGTTTTCTACCTGACATTGAGGCCCATCACCCAAACATTCTTATTATAACACATTACATTTTCTACCTCACATTGAGGCCCATCTCCAAAACATTCTTATTGTAACACATTGTGTTTTCTACCTGACATTGAGGCCAATCACCAAAACATTCTTATTATAACACATTACATTTTCTATACCTCACATTGAGGCCCATCTCCAAAACATTCTTATTGTAACACATTGTGTTTTCTACCTGACATTGAGGCCAATCACCAAAACATTCTTATTATAACACATTACATTTTCTATACCTCACTTTGAGCCCATCACCCAAACATTCTTATTGTAACACATTACATTTTCTATACCTCACATTGAGGCCCATCGCCAAAACATTCTTATTATAACACATTGTGTTTTCTACCTCACATTCAAACATTCGTATTCTAAATTTTGAGCAAAATTGCTGCAGCGGTTTGGATTCTGTACAAACAAAAGGGTGTGTTATAGAACAGTGCATGACTTCCTGTGGTAATCATCAAACTACTACCGCCAAAAAGAGCAGTTTGGAATTGAATTAAAATACCAAAATCAGTATTTTGATGGGGTATTTATTCAGTATTATGTCAGTATACCGAACTTGTAACCCATACAGAGACATTTTAGAGTTTTCTTTAGTACATAATTTGGTTCAACTCAAGAAGAGAAGGAGTACATTTCTGAAAGTTAATGTTAATTATATCCAAAATTGTGACCAATTAATTACTAGTCATATCCACTGAATTCTGGTGTATGTCATGTAAAACGAACATTTTAGTAGTTTGTATGTTTACATAAAATTGAGTCACCTTTCTTCAGGTGGCCTCTGTGGTAGTTGCTAATGTTTTAAGAAGGAAATAAACGAACTGTATAAACAGAAGTGCGATGAAATGTCTTCGCAAGTCTATTACACCTTCCCACCATTCATTTCTATTGAGGATATCTCACGATTACGCATTTCAACCGTCACGTTTTTGCCCTTTCCCATTGCTGGACAGTTGTATCAAATGTTGAAATCCACAGAGTATGGAAGAACAGTATTTTTCGCGATGTATTTAACCATGCCCGGCACCACAGAGTTTTATTGACGTATCTGTGACCATTATAGCGAAAAGAAACATAACTTCGGACGAGTATAATCATGTGATATCTCATGTGATACGACATACTGCATACTGGGAAGTTCAGAAGGAGAGTATAATTATTGTGTCAGACATGTAAGCCTCTTTATCCTCATGATGACTGTCAGTCAACTTCATTCATAAGCAACTAAATTAGTAGTCCAGTTTTTGATCCAATAATACATTCCAAAACGCAATTTAGCATGTTTAGTGGTAGTAGAACAGAAAGTTCCTTACTGAGGAAGCGTCAAACATATCCATAATTAGAGTAATTTTAATTGCATGATTAAAGTAAATTGAATATGCTACATGAAAGGCTGAGTTTGGAGTAACAGGTATATGCTTACCTAGTACCTGAGCGTGGCGTTGAGTGAATGAGCCATTGCATTGGAGAGGATGTGAAGGAAAAACGGACGTGTCTACGACTACACCAGCTATTTTCTTTAGGAATGAAGGTCGTGATCCCCGGTCGTGATCTGAGAAACAGTCAAACACTCATTACGTTTCTCTGCCTGAACAGAATTGATCATGTCTCACCTCCTTTTTCAAGCAAATCGACGGTAAAGACTCTTGTAATGAGTGATCAACATTTGACCACAAATTGCCTCAGGCAAAACTCACTTCATGGGAATTAAATACCACACAAGGTCATTTTAGCTATAATGACAGCCTGGTGATCTGTTCAACTCATTGAGAGATACCAACCGCATGAGTACTTCAATTTTTTATCAATTCTCTTCAGGGAGTGAAACATAATGCATGTCAAAACTGGAATTCTTTATAAGAAAGGGACATTACAAATGAAAGAAAACTTGAAATAGGAAAAAGAATGTTTCCAATGCATATTGGAACTTTTGATAAGTGAAAAGTAACTGCAATCATTCCACACTTAAAACGGTATTATTAAATGTTAAAAGTGACAACATCTTAAGCAATCGGGTTTATCAGCTATCGCTAATTACTAGTAATATGTTAGTCGTGACTTTCAATTTCTAACTTAATATTGTAACTAACACTGACAAACGTGGGTCCTATAAAAAAAAAGGACGCACGTGCGCTGTTATCAATCCTGTAAAACTGTCTAATATCACATACTTGATTTTAGTTCCTTAATACTGTAGGAAATTCCAACATGTACCAACGTCTAGCCACAATATTATAAAAGTCTTTCTTCAGTATATTACACGAAATTTGATACCCAGCTTTGCTGACGATTTGTTAGCGATCTTTCAAGGGTTCCATCTTTTCCACATTACCGGTATCAAGGAATACATCATTGCCTTAACCCTAGGGGAAAACCACTTCCTTTTGTTTTTCTTTGTGAAGATTTCAACGGACGTAGGATGAGTATGAGTTGATACAACTATATATATCTGTACTAAATACATGCCGTATAGTTAGCAGGAAAACAGCTACTTAATTATGTCACTGGTCAATTATATACACGACCAATGCTTTCTATGGCCCTTGTGTGGCCACAAACAACCAAACAACTTAATGTCGGGATGAAGTACGTAGTACCTTTAGAATACATTCGTATACCGTGCCAGGGAGCACCCGATTTAACTAATTAAAATTAATCAGCAAAAACATAAACACTCTGAATTCATTACCCAGTGATCTGTTCAAAATAACCAGTATGCTTTTACTGATGTAGTGTTGCTACAAAAAGCTCTTAATTAACAACGATTGATACCAGTATTTGAAATTTGGTGAGTTTTCAAAGAAGGTTGCAAATCAAAACAGGAAGTTGTCTTACATTAGTTACGCTTATAAGCACTAAGGCTGGTAAAGCCACTCGCATGGTACCAAAGGCACCTTTTGGGCCCCTCTGCTGGTCAATGTTACAATAAGGTTACTGTTAGTAAATGTTACCTTAAGGTTACTCTTGCTTTCTTGCCCTGCGGGGCCCTTCTATATTGGAACTCCATTATAGTAAATAACTCAGCTATGGGAGTCTCCAGGCTCGGGCATGCCGGGTATTTTGTTATCAACAAACAACATCAAGGCCGCAGGGCCGGCAGGCCCGAGGCCGAAAACGCCCATAGCTGAGTTCTATACTGATGGATTTCCAAAACAGAAGGGCCCTGCAGGGCAAGAACGCAAGAGTAACCTTAACAATGACCAACAATAACCTTAATGTAATGTGACACCACAGAATATATATTCTTTAAGCCCTGCCCTCTATCGGAGGCTACTTTATAGTTTAATAGTTTAAGAGCTCGGTTAGCAACGTATTCACGTATGTGGGACCTGACGGCACATCAGACATATCGAATTGCATTTTGAAAATGAGAAATGTCCTTCTGATATCAAATAACTTAATATTTTGACATTTGCGATATAATGCACATTTTATAGCAAATAATTAAAAATTGATATTTGTGAAATTTAACAGTCCTCGAAGTAAACTTTATAAATCTAACGATATGTACTTAAAGTGTATGTAACTTTACAACTTTCCTTACGATACCTCCTCACTATGTGATGAACCCGACGAAATATGATTTAAATAAATAAATAAAATGATGCAGCCTAATATAAACTTTCTTTTAGATTATGTAGGACACAATATTCTGAGATGGGAATATCAAGCTTTAGTCTCCAATTATGGAATGGCTGAGGTGAGCATGGTGAGTGTAGCCCCTTTGCATATGTATTAAAGTAATTGCATCCATGATCCTGTACGCATGTGCACTTATTTGTAATTTTGTGTGCGCACTTGTAACGTTGTCAACAGTGGCGTAGATTTCTTTTTGACATTGGGGGGATGGTGTTGAAAAAAATTCTTGAAGAATAGTGAATCCAGCACCTTTTGGCGACAGAATAAGTTGATGTTACAAATGCGCGCGAAGCGCGCTAAAAATGTTGCTATTTTGAAGCTATACTGATGAAATATGGTGCAAAAGTTGAAAATTTGCACTTTTGAGGCTAAAATGGGCAAATGTGAGATAAATTTGGTCAGAAACCTATATTCAGGCGTCAACATTGGGGGGGATGATTGTATGGAGCATCCCCCCCCCCCTTGGCAAAATATTGGGGGGGGGGGATAAATCCCCCCTATCCCCCCGGGATCTACGCCTATGGTTGTCAAGTGTGAATTCACTATATAAAAGGGTGTGCTATATAAACAAAAAATATCTCTTAATACATAAACTCAACGCCAAAATATCAGAACGGAATTTTTAAAAAGCCGATGCTTCGACCAACATGTGCATGGTGCAAATACGAGGCACCCAGTTACAGCATGTAATTGGTATGTAAATAACCTACTTCCTCTCTAGAAGGAAAAGATCAGGTCATTTAGCATATAAGACATTAATACCAACTCTGTTGATTCAGCAGGTACAGAGGGTTCTATTCAACATATTTAAGATATGGAAGCATTTAATCACCAAATGAAAGGTACAAGACAGAATACACTTGTTCAGCTAATCGTACAACGTGTTCTTTGACGGTTACTAACTAATCGAATATTATCCTGTTTGAAATCCTCTCAAATTGTCATTATTTCCAGAAAGTTAAAGTTGAACTTTGAAACGTTACGGTTTTAAACAGGACTCATACCTCGACATGTTTCAAACATTCTAGGCTGGCTCGTAAATATGTTGGATTTCAGGAATGCCATGCGTTTTTGTTTGTTTATCATCCCAGCAAACACAAAACGTTTTCGACATCATTCGCAAAAGGTTATAAAAGGTTGTCAGAAAACGTTTAAATGTCGGGTTACATAAAGGGTAAATTAATGGTATAAAACGTTTTAATAACATGAAATAACATTTGTTTGTAATTTACTGCACAGCAAACACAAATGTTTTACAGAAAACATTTAAATGTCGGGTTATATAAAGGGTATAAAAACGTTTCAATAACATTCCAAAAACATTTATGAAAACTTGGTACAAATCATTCTAAACAGAATGTTATTTTAGTTGAAAAATATTTTGCAAAAAATGTTTGCCCAAAATATTTACAATAACGTTTTTAAAATGTTTTCACGACCTTTATATAACCCGACATTTAAATGTTATTAAAACGTTTTGTAAAAAACATTTTAAGAACATTTCTGTGTTTGCTGGGTAACAAATACTTTAACATAATGTTATTTAAGTGTTGACAAAATATTTGGCCAAAAATGTTTGCAAAAATAGTTTACAATGACATTTCGAAAACATTTTTAAAATATTGTTGTAGTGTGTTTTCATACAAAACGTTTTAAAACGATTTCATGACCTTTATATAACCCGACATTTTAATGTTATTAAAACGTTTTTACCTAAACCAAAACCCAAAATATAACTTATTTAAAACGTTTTAAAAACGTTTTTGTGTTTACTAGGATATTTGATGGAAATTGGGAAGAAATTGGTCTTACTTTTGTAACAATACTTTGCAAACATGATAAACTTCGAACAAAATATAGGGACCCAACTCCGATATTCAAGGGTGTTTCACAAGATTCCGAACATCCGCCATGCTCCTTTGTGTCCTGCTTAATTTACATAAAAGGTGTTTAAATTCCGTGTACTTCCAAAGGTCCTAAAAAAGGATCTTTGGTACTTCTTACATTGGAACTTGTCTGGGATTATTTGGTGAAGAATATGTGACGACTCTTGACAGCTGGATATAGACTTTTCATGTGTGAGCCAACATCCTGTAGGTATAGTCCCGGGTATAGTCCCAAATCAATCTTAACGCAGTGAAATCGTATAGCCGTGAAAAAGGCAATTTGACAACTTCAGGAATTTGTCTTTTAGACTTCAAACGGGACTTCAAATTAACTCCCATTGGCCATTTAGCCTTGTTCACAAAATCCACCAGATACCAAACCTTTTACAATAATTTAACATTTAATAATGCGATCATAACTTGAATTCACAGAGTCAAAGACGCTTCACTTTGCTATTTCAAGCTATTCGCGAGTCCTGCCCTGCTGATCCATGCTTTCGATCGGAAATGTCGAAAGGTGCTTTCGTTTGCACTGTAAGTGATACCTTGGACCTTAGACTGTGCTACAGAAAGCAAAATCATGGTTTACTCAAGAGTAAAGAGATTATAAAAGACTTTTTGACAAAATTATTTAACTTTCAAATTCTGTCTATAATAGGTTACAATAAATACCAATGACAGCCATATACTAGCAGTCATTATTTAATTTTATGAGGTTTTCTTTTAGCTCTCTGCGTACTCATAGAATTGAAGGAGATTTAGGGGTAAGTCAAAACTATTTAAGTCAACGCAAGCGGATTAGTAGTGCTTGGCACACAGTAACAGATTTCCCAATCGATGTATAAAAATCCGTTCCGCAAAGAGGTTTTGTCAGGTTCTGTATCCATAAGAGGGATCATTTCTTCGTTTGACCATGTCTTCTTCAGGTTTAATCAATGTCGGGAAAAAGTAAAGTTCTCGGAGAAATGTCCTTTTTGTGTAACAAATCAACCTACGTTAGGATCCAAAACCAGTCGCAAGATCACCTTTTCAGATAACTCTGGAATGTCCTTTGTCCCTGCTTTAGGCATTAGGGGCAAGGTTAAATTTCAGAAAAAAATTGCTTATCATGTTTATGGATATAAACAGATTAAAATTTGGGTGAACTAATGTTATTGCAAGTTTCAGTGTTGAATTTTAGTGTAAATTTTAATATTGGGGTGTGTGTATACTAGTGTTAAGGATTAAGGAATGCCTTGCGTTTTTGTTTGTTTATCATATTAGATGGAAGTTGGGAAGAAATTGATCTTACTTTTGTAACAATACAAAATATAGGGACCCAACTCCTATATTCAAGGGTGTTTCACAAGAATGCAAACATCCACTATACCCCTTTGTGTCCTGCTCAATTCACATAAAAGGTGTTTATAAAACTTAAATGTCATGTACAGGGTGTCCCAACTTGAGTCTCGATACCATTTTGAACCGTCATATCTTTCACAAGGATTGGCCGAGGGAAAATCAAATTACATATTTGGAAAGAGTAAATGTGTGTAATTATTTAGATACCAAACATATTACGGTTTCCATCCCTATTACAACGCACAAGACCATTCAAAAGTACACCTCAAATGCAACATATCAATACTAATAAGGAAAAAATGTGTTTCTCGTTTAGAATTCGGAAATTGAATTTTAAACTTTTCTCTTTACCTTTACTTGTAAAAATTTCGACGAAAATCATTATCTTATTCTGTTATGATATAGTTGATGATGATAGGGTATAATAGCGCTTTCATTCCTGACCCCGCCCCGGTCACACTGATAATGAAGCACCAACTGAAGATCAAATTTAGCATAATGCCTAGACTTTAGAACACTTTTATGGGAAAAGTTCAAATTAACTCCCATTGGTCATTTTGCCTTGTTCACAAAGTCCACCGAGTTATGTCAAACCTTTTACAGTTTCGACATTAAATAATGCGACCATAACCTGAATTCACTTTTAAGAAGAGTTAAAAACGCTTCACTTTGCTATTTCAAACTATTTGCGAGTCCTGCCCTGCTGATCCATGCTTTCGATCAGAAATGTCGGAAGGTGCTTTCCTTTGCACTGTAAGTGATACCTTGGACCTTAGACTGCGCTAAAGAAGCACAATCATGGTTTGCTCAAGAGTGAAGAGATTATAATAGATTTTGTTGACAAAAATATTTAACTTTCAAATTCTGTGTATATAGGTTATAATAAATACCAATGACAGCCATTTACTAGCAGTCATTATAAGGTTTTCTTTCTAGCTCTCCGTGTTTGCATATGAAAGGGACATATCTCATGATCTCTGTGTAGTTGTAGAATTGAAGGAGATTTAGGGGGAAGTTAAAACTATTTCAGTCAACGCAAGCGGATTAGTAGTGCTTGGCACGCAGTAACAGATTTCCCAATCGATGTATAAGAGGTACCGCAAATCCGTTCCGCAAAGAGGTTTTGTCAGGTTCTGTTCCTATAATAAGGGTCATTTCTTCGAATTGGCCATGTCTTCTAAAGGTTTAATCAGCGTCAGGAAAAAACAAAGTTCCCGGAGAAATGTCCTTTTCGTGTATCAAATGTGTGAAGAGAAACAACCTATGGGAATTAACACCGTTAGGAAACAAAGACAATCGCAAGATCACCTATTCAGATAAGCTCAGATAAATCTATCATATCCTTGCACCCTGCTTTAGGGGCAAGGTTGAAATTTAAAACAAAGTTTATGGTTTAAGATTTGGGTTAAAAAATGTTATTGCAAGTTTTAGTGTTTAGTTTTAGTGTTAAATATAATATTGGGGTGTGTGTATAATAGTGTTAATGTTGTGATTAGTGTTTATGTCTAAAAACAAGGGTGCAAAGAGGTAATGTTAAAAAGTGCTGCCAACAGTATTGCAGATTTATTTATTGCCCCCGTAATCGCCCCTGATACCTGATATTTTTTAAGCGCTGATGGTTTATTTTGATCGGTACATGTCTTCAGTTCAATAGCGATTTCTTATGATAAGCCTTTGTATTGGGGCATGGAATAAGAATTCCCAATTTCTTATTTCTCGACCCAAGGACAGAGAGCAAAATTGATTTGTTGTGAGTGTCCTTTCTTTTTCTTTTTCTTTTTCCTCAATACAAATAGACCAGCATGCTTATAAGCATTTTGCTTGAGCCTGGTCCAATCAGGACCCAAGTGTGTGTCCGCCCGGACCGATCGGTTAAACAAACACACAAACAAACAAACTGTTTTGTCCGTTCGTTTTGCAGACGATACAGAAACTTGTATATAAACACAAACATCCCTTCTTACAACCGTTGGGATTATACGACAACAACTTTGTGTCCAGAATGATCATTAATTTGACTTTATTTAAGAATCAACATTTTTTGAAAGAATTTGCCTGTCAAAATATTTTAAATCGAAGTGAAAATAACACCTTGACTTGTGCACTAATATTGCTTCAAAAGACTGCACGTTTAATCCCAATTCATAGGTAGTGATAAGAGTACATCGGAAGATAGGATCGTTTGTGGATTTGTGGCTTCTTTTATGTCAATAGGTTTGCAGGCTTACATCAGCGTGATGGCTCCATCATGGAACCATCATCAAATCCACAGATTTCCTACAGCATGCAGGTTATATACTGACTTTAACTGAAATAGACTTACCTTCTCTTAAACCACAAAAGTCTACTAATCGGTCCAACTCTTGGACGATGAGTTGGCAGATATCGGATACTTTTAGGAACAATTTTGACCATTGACTGTTTGACTTAATATAAATCTGAAATGAGAAACTAGGAACATAATTATATCAGAAGAGACACGCAACGATATAACAATATTAACATCAAATACTCAGTAGACATTCAAGATAAAGTGACAATGTTCATATGACTTAAACATGTTAAATGCAACTATAAGTTTGCAAATCACTGCACTTATTTTAAGAACAACCTGAAATAGATAATAGACTAAATAACGTGTCAATTCTGTTTGTATTCCTGCAACACGATACCAATGTCCCTTCTAAATGAAACCCAAATAGAGCATTGAACTTTGTTTCATCTTAAATTTTCATATACGTCTTCTTGGCATCAAGTTTTATTGTTCTAAGGATCAGACGTCTCTAATAATAACACCTGTATCTGTTTTAGTTCCTTGAGAGGGTCTTTGTATTATTTATACACACTAAATCATCCTGGCGATCATACAAGTACATTCTCAATATTTTTTTTCGATACGTTTTTTGGCAATTCCTCATTTCATTTGGAAAAAGTAACATAAACGTGAAAATTGCCATTTCTGCGGCAAATCTAAACTGCTAAAAATTAACATCATTGTTTCATGCTTCATCATTTTATGCAAACTTTTTTCATATGTGTATTATCTTCACTTTACAAAATAACACTAAATTTTCCTATAAAGTTTGTACAAATAAACAATTTTTACATTTTCCCTTTACAAAAATCAAACAGGTTAAATCAGGACGACCAACAAAAGTGCGTATCACAATCTGTGCAAATATGGTAGCGGGTAATCCAAATACGTTTATGAAGCAATTGTGTTCTTTTAAGACTTAAAAGTCAATGGGAGCCCTTTATTACTGGGGGAACCCTTAAGCTTTGTTTTTAATTGTTTGTTTTTTAATTTTATTTTAGCAGTGAGATGGTAATTATAAATAAATTCAGAAACAGTGACTGTGTTGTCCTATAAACTACTTTTCCTTTAACTGTCCAAATGATTAAAACGATTAAACTACTTTAAATTCTTTGACTATCCAAATGATTAAAGCGATTACTTCCTCGGTATCCTTACTAAATTAAAAGTACAAGATTTCAACCTGTTTAAGATAAATAATTATCACACCTGGCCATCTCACAGATCGCGTGAATAGACCGGTGTAAAGCACTTTCATTAAGACAAAGGTTCTAAATAGAAATATACTCTCGATCGGATGATAATTTGTTTGGTGAAAGGATGTCTGACATTTCGACCTACATTTATCGATGTATAATATATTTCGAGTAAAATAGAAATACAACATAGCTTTGTGTCTAGCCTTTTTAATTTATAAATATTATTTCCTAAGTTAGTATCCATCTTCTATCTTCTAGCTGCCATAAACTACGACAATAGGTATTACCGTCTGTTTTTGTATTGGACTTTCCACAAACCTGCTGGGCACCTGCGTAATTTTTAGCTGTTTGGTGTTTTTTTTCTTGGACATAATATAGCCTATCGGTTCTAGACTCATGCACTCTATGGCTTATATCATGTCTGATCAGGTGTTATGAAAAGGCATATTGCTTGCCAAAAGGAAAGATGGGGTTTGATTTATGAATGCTTAATGTTTGTATGTCTGCAATTTTATTTCGATGGAATGTTACAAACGGATTAAAGGAGTATTCGAGGAAAGCGCGATCTTGGTAAAGATACTTACACTGTTTTACGGGTTTCTTTGTCAACATTGCCCCTTTTATAAAAAGAAATTGTGGCAAACATTTGAAAAAAAATATTGGACCCAGAAAGAAGACTGTAACTATATTTGCAATGCTATTTATTACTGTTATTGTAATTCGAGTGTCAAAATGTTTCGAAGCGATTTCTTGATGTAGATTAGACGACGAGAAGTCTCGTTTCTTGTTAATGACGGGCTTCTACGTTCGCTTTCATACGGCTTCTCTAACACTTCTCTCGAACTACCTCTTCTCCTTGTTAAAGAAAAAAACTTCTTCCTTGTTGAAGAGGTTATCGGTGTTCTTCCAATAGTTGTAAACAGCAGATATTTTCGCTTCGTTAGAGCTTGGAAGGTGGTGACGATTTGTTGTACTGAGATATTTTGTTTTGTTTTGCTGCATATGATTCGCCGCAGTCAGAGGCAGAAAATGTCATAAACAAGATTGGATTGTGATTTGAAATTACTGGTACTCTAGGTCGGTAAACATGAGTGAGATTTAATCGATCCCTAGAGAAGTCCTTTTCAGGGGGCTGAGCTTTCGGAACTCTAGTGAGTGCCATCTTCAGAGCGACTAACAAACATGATGATGCACCTTATATACACTAGGGGAACTGTCAGTAGGACATGTCAATGTGCATGGCATGTCAAGAGGGGGATGTCAAATGATTGTCAGGAAGTGTCAATGGGTCAATAAAGGGAACTTCGTGTGTGGAGAACAACAGAGGTTAGTTAACTTGGTCAGAGGTCCTTTTGAATAATCTATTCCATGCAGGAAGAATGTCTACTCCTATATCCCCATTGAAATTGTCTGGAGTAGAATGGATATGCCAAGCTTCCATGAACTTCTTTTCAGATCACTTGGTGTTCATGTCAAAAATCTGGGTATTGTCCCAATCAATGTCGTGTTGGTTTAGCCACACATGCTCAGCGACTTCTGATTTTTGTGTGTTGCCAGAATTAGGTTTGTTTGTTGTTGTTGTTGTTTGTTTTTTTTGTTTTTTTGGGGGGGGGGTTGGTGTTCACTAGTTCTCTTCTTCAAAGTTCTGCCAGTTCACCAATGTAAACTTGGTCACAAGATCCACAAGATATAGAATACATAGCTCCTGCCTTAAGATCATTGGGAATAGGGTCATTGGGGTGTACACGTTGCTATTTTAGAGTATTGGTTGTTTGGAAGTAAACGCGAATGTTTTTCTTCCGAAGAACTTTGCCTGTAGCATCAGAGGTCCCAGCTACGTACGGCAAGATGACAGTAGCATTAGGCCTAGGTTCGTCAATATTCGTCCTGGCAGGTCGGGATATAAAGTCATGAACAAACTGAGAAGGGTACTTGTTCAGCTTCAAAGCTGTAGGTGAGTCTTGTCATCTTGCTTGTCCTCAATGTTCAACGAAACATTGCCAGCTCAACTCTTTGGAACAGTGATGGCGGGGAGATGGGAGATCCTATCGTTAGGCCTTCAGTTTGGAGTGTATAGGTCCTCTTCAAACATGAAGTAAGCATTGTTCATACAAAACTACAACATGCGTCTAATGTCAGAAACGTGGAGTGATGTCCTATCAACTAAAGTTGGGTCGTCCTTTAGTCGGTCCATGGTGATACTAATAGCTTCCTTCACAGGAATGGATGTAAATGCGGATTCTATATCAAAAGATACCAGCATATGTCTTTGAGGGTCACAGTCGAGACAAAACTAGCAAAGTCAAGCGGTTAGATTGTTTATCTTATATTGACAAAACATACCAATCTCTCAGAGCAAGACTGAATCAACATCGCCTTCCAAGCTCCAATGAAGCTCAAAGGTGGCAACCGGCATTGTTAGAACACTGATTACTGGGAAAAAGTACCCGTCCTTGGACCTTGACAAGGAGGAGAGGTGGTTCGTGAGAGGTGTTTGAGAAGCCATTATGGCCTGGAGAGTAGAGAGACCCCGCAATTACAAGACAGAGTGACTTCGGTTTCAGCTGGTAAATGCACGGGACACGGTGTTAAAAGGTCCATAATATCATTCGCAACAAGATTCGGATATTTGCAGTACATATAGTACATTACCTCTTTCATATAGTTTAGCTAAAAAGTAACATCTGAATACTTCATAAAATACCTGAAGTATTGAAATGGAAATAGAAACGGCAATTTATGGTGCTACATGTAGTAGTACAAATGTCGAGGTTTTGTCGCAGTACACAAATGTTGAATTCTCTGTAGCTACTAATTCTTTAACAGATATATGGCATTGTATGAAAAATTGCTGTTTATGTCAGTATGTGACAGGACATGCAGACGTCTTTAGTAGAATCCAATAAAAAGATTATATCGTCACAATATATTTAAATGTGTGTTATATTTGTGATGAAACACATGCATCACGCTTAAGTGGAAGTGACCTACTTTGTTATGTCGTTAGCCTACTGACAGAATGTGTAACAAATTCTAAGTATCATTGATAAAACGTGGAATTGTTTTTGTTTTGTTTTTGTTTTTTTAATTTGTAAAAACTACTTGTCAAAAATGAAAATTTAAATAAGTGATCCGATGCTTTAGAATAATAAAATATTAAGCAGTGGTGTAAGGTTATGTCAACGTTAGTCGTTAGCTAAACTTGTCTAAAGGTCATAGTTCATCTGTCCATGCGCAGAACGCAAACTTAATGTACACTGTTTTATAACAGTTCACAAATTCCAATACATTCATTACTTTTGAAATATTTCCATCATTTTTAACATGTTGTAAATTTAAGAAAATCTGTGACTGTTTGGAAAAAAATAACGTGATCATCGAAGATTAAAAATTATAAATGTCAAAAAGTTCATCACTAAACCTTGATTTATTATATTCCGAGGGAACCTTCAGAAAGCAGCCGATCTGCGGGAACCGAAGTTGAAGGATGGCAACAAATATCGACATTTCACACAATGTGTTTTCATCGCCTGATATCAAGGACACTGGTCAACAAATTTATCGCATATCATGCTAAGATGCTTTGATCATAGATCATTTAAGCTTTGATCGATTACTTTTTGTTAGCGTTCCGGAGCCCATTACGTGCATCAACTTGAATGGATAGAAACAAGATTGATAAACTTCTTTTTCAAGACTGTTGAAGATAATGATTCTTTACAAGTGACTGGCAACCTTAATGAAACAAATTTGTTTGTTTGCAGACATTTAAGTTGGTTTAAGAAATATACCGACATTTAATATCGTCAATATAATATTATTAGTTAGTAGATGAGGATCTCTTTTTTTTCATGCAACAATGATTGAATTTGAGATTCACTTTTTCTGGCAAATAATATTCAACTTTTTTTCACGTTTTTCAAGTGATGTATTTATTGTATATATTTTATTTATTCATTGTGTGTATTTCTACTGCATCTCAAACGGCTCATCTTCCAGCTGGAAGGCTGCAATCTGCAATGTAACAATAGGAAAACAAAAAAGTGTACCACAGGTCAGCTAAAATTACTTGTGGTGACGAACAGGTTATGAACAGAGAGGCGCATCCTTTACTGTACGAACGCTGAATACATAGTCATCCTTTGTTGTAAGAACGTTGAATACAGAGTCATCCTTTGTTGTAAGAACGTTGAATACAGAGTCATCCTTTGTTGTAAGAACGTTGAATACAGAGTCATCCTTTGTTGTAAGAACGTTGAATACAGAGTCATCCTTTGTTGTAAGAATGTTGAATACAGAGTCATCCTTTGTTGTAAGAACGTTGAATACAAAGTCATCCTTTGTTGTAGAACGTTGAATACAGTTTTGAAGGAGGGTATGTCAACGTTAACTAACGTTAAGGTCAACTTAAAATACACTATCCTAAGAAATACACAACGTTTTATTATATATTTTTGGCTTTGGGTTTGACAATGTTTTAATAACAATTTTAATAAGGTCATGAAAACGTTTTATTAAAAAGGTTTCGTATGGAAATACGCAACAAAAACATTTTTAAATGTCAAAATGTTTGTTTGTTTGATTGATTGATTGATTGTTTGTTTAACATTTAAATAATATTTAAAAATGTTTTTGAATGTTATGAAAACGTTTTATGCCCTTTATGCAACCCGACATTTACACGTTACACGTTTTCTGTCAATCTTTTCTAAGCTTTTAAAAATAATGTGAAAAAATATTTTGTGCTTGCTGGGATTTCACAAAAGTTCACAAATTTCGATACATTCATCACTTTTGACACATTCCATCACTTTCAACATGGACATTTAAGAAAATCTGTGACTGCTTTAAACAAAAATATGTGACCAAGATTTGTATATCCTGCCGTTGAAAGCTAAAAATTACAATTGCCAAAAATTTATCAATAAACCTTGATACAAAAATTCCGAGGGATCCTTCTGTAAGCAGTCGATCTACGGGTGCAAAAGTTCACGGATACCAACCAATATCAGCATTTCACACAATGTGTTTTCATCGCCTGAGATCAAGGAAACTGGTCAACAAATTTATCGCAAATCATGCTCGGATCCCATTACTCTTTGTTAGCGTTACCATGTTTCCGGAGGCCATTGTGCAACATGTTGAGTAGAGAATACTTTGAGAGAAGCAAGATTGACGAACTTCTCCATTTTCCAAGACTGATGAAGATATGATTTTTCTGGCAATGAAACGAATTTTAATTTTATTTACAAAGGATTTCATTTATCATGATAAATAATTGGATTTCAGTTATCATGATAAATAAGTGTATGAAGAACATTTCTGAAAGAATCTACTACAATCAAAAATCAAAATTATATGTTCGTTATGAAAAAACATGGAACATATTATCGTGATTATGTATTTCTTCTGCTTCTCACATAGTTTGCCTTCAAGCTGACAGCCTGTAATCCGCAATGTAATGGTAATAATATAGGAAAACGTGGAAGTGTACCACAGATGAGATATTGTTAGAGAATTCCTTGTTAAATCATGTATTTTACTGTGGTTCCGATCCTGTCTTCTGAGATGTGGTACCATCCATCAACGGTGTGGTGACGAACAGGTTATGAACACAGAGAGACGCATCCTTTACTGTAAGAACGTTGTATACAGAGTGCTTGCAAACAAAGGTGGCGGGCAAATTTACTATTAGTATTACATTACGAATTATGCAGCAATTTTGAACATGGTTACAAGCCAAACACGATACGTCTATGGCAAGCCAAGGGGGCCAAAAGCGTGGAACAGCTACGCGTAGCTTCTTTCTCGTTACGAGCAGCTGTTTGACCAATCAAAATAGTCAAATTTAATCACGTGGTTGGGTCGTTAGCTGCGCGTAGTATAGTTATAGGTATCCTCTTTCACAATTATTATCTTGTAATTAATTTACGAAATTAGCATAGATAACGAACTGGTAAAGGAGGCCAAATCACAGCACGTGTCAAGAGAACATGTTGCTAATGCCTGACTAAAATGACACAAAGCATATTTATTTAGTGTTTCCAAGTTTACACCGTGTTTAATATAATAGCAAGTAACTTTATACTCGGGCTGTATTAGCGGTGCAGGGGATATGAAGGTCAAACAACAACTACTACTGATGTAAAGCGCTGTGTAAAGATATTGCAGGGAAAGCGATATCACATGCCACTGTGTAAATATGGAGAGAGTAAAATGGATCATCATTTTTTTTTCGGAACGGGGGGGTTCCTAAATTTACAAAAAGTCGGCGTCAATAAATTGCGGCCGTCACTATTTCGGCATCAAAATGTTATGACCCCGACTCCCACCACCGATACACCTTACCCCCTAGACAGGCTAAAATTGTATTGAAATCAGTCTTTTTGAATACAATAAACACACTATCTGTAGTCATCTTGTGACTCCTTACATTTTGTCATTATCAATGTATGACCCCCCTCCCCTTATTTTTCTTTCCAAAAAGTATGACCCCTATATTTGAGATCCCTTCCGAAGAAAATGATAGCCCCTAAATATAGAACAATCATCATTCTGTTCAGATATTACTTTAATAGCACCTATACCATTTTTTGCTGATATACTACAGATATTTTCATTTACAAAAATTAACAACGTAATATTTGTGAGAGAGGATGTTTACATCAGCTCCACGTGTTTAAAACCGCGAATCTGATTGGTTAATAAGCTGCACGTAACGAGAAAGAAGCTGCGCGTAGCTAGTCCCACGTTCTGAGCCGCTTAGCTTGCCATATACGTCACTATACTTCTAATTCTATCATCCTTATACACATTTTAAGAAATAAATACGTATATATTAGAACTGCTTATTTGATTAACTATATAATTATTTGTCAGGATTCCGGTAAGCATGGAAAAAGCCTTGCTTTTAAATCTGTACTTGGTATACCAGAAATTGTATTTTTCAGTACAAATCAGGTAGCAACCTTCTCTTGTATCAGAATCAACACTTTTACGTGTATTCTCCTAAACTGAGACGATTTTCACGTTCAGAGGTCCTCAGGGGACAAAATACAGATTAAATGATTTCTCATTTCAAGGTCACGAAACTGATTGACCATGTTCATGTAGGCACCTGGATATCTTGATAACTTAAAATTATCTCATGCACCTGCATTCTGATTAAATCAGTAGGGTCAATTTCAGGCATATGAGATCATTAAGGCTGATTGAAATCAATAAAAAATTAACGATTGCGTTCTTAACGAATAATTCTTAGTTTTGATTAGCCATTTTGCGTAGCGATGATCACGTCGTGTACCTGTACCCCTAAAGTACATTACATTTACTAGTGATAAAAAATATGTTAATATGGTGTTTTTATTTGGTTGTTGATAACTGTGCACAACCTTTCATATACCGATATCTGAGACGATAATCGTCTCAGCCGATATATCACATAATGTGTTGTAGGACTACAGAAAACAATGCAGCAGAAGTACACAAGATTCTCACTTGAAGAATATCTCATAAATAGGGTGGATTAAATACCCACAGCCACAGGATATTAATTTGCATAATGCCTTACTTATCTTAGCTAAATATTAATTAAATCAGATGCGATAATATGAGACGGAAACAATATCATTGCACCACTGTCACTGTTGAATTGCACTGTTGCATTAACAAAATATTACATATAAAGTTTTGGTTAGTCGCGCGCTGTCGATCCTGGCTGAATCTTTATCAAAGGTAAACTTTGGTATCGATTCTACTTGGATCGATTGCTCCGGCTACATCCTAAACTATTAAACCAGTTTAAGAACTTCACTATACAGGTTGTGGATAAGAAGTTTTTTAACAGCTCCGTATAAAATTTACTAAATACGTATAAGTAATTTATAAAATGGTTTCCTGATATATATTTTCGAATTGCGAGATACCCAGCACATAAACTAGATCCTATCTGCATATTTAAATTCTAAATTTCTAGTTTCCCTATGGTGTTATTTTATTCAGCGTCAGGAACTGTCAAAGTGTTTGATTGACACACGGTAGCTCGTTTTCCCCTTAAATTGACAGACAGGTATCAACACATCTACACTCTTCTTCGCACTTAAAAAGTGTCTTGTTCGAGCAAAGAAGATGTGAAGTTCGAGCTTGTAATTGAGAATCTTAATTAGCAGGTAATTTCCCTTGTTGATTATCATTAGCGAGATTAGCATCAAAATATGTTATCTTTATAGCCATAGCGTTGGCAAGACAATTGAATTACCACCTGAACATATTTGTTATAATGATAATTATTATGTATTATTTTGCCCCTAAAATTTCACGAATTCGTCTAACTTTTATAATAGATCGATTTGAACTTCTACGCCCTCAAGTACTTGAAATGAAATCCAAGAATACTTTTATTTTGTACTGTTGATACTAGTATTCGAAGCGCATGGTAAGTTTAATGTACGATTATTTGTTTCCATTGACAACCATTAACTAATATTAAGCCTTCTAAAACAATAAATATATAATAATATAAAAATATATTGCGAGTCAAGTCACACTTAAGCAGATAGGATTTAGTTAAATAATTGTTTTGCTATAATTCTTGTTAGATCATTTCTTCTACCTGAATATAAAATGATTTTTTTTAGTATACTTGCCGAAGGCAATTATTAACTCGACCTTAATACCGAATAGTGCCAGTTGACGCGCATGTTGCACTGTATAACGACGTTATCATGGTCATTGCATGATGTCCAGCCTTGTGGTCATTGTTCTTCAAAACAACTTTGTGGCTCCACGAATTTTGTCTGCAGTAATTGTAACATGATTAAATTCATTAAAAGAAGACACCCTTAAGAAATATGTAAGTCTCGACATTGGTACCGAATGAAACAAGTGGTGTGCCTCATCAGAAGAAGGTCAATGTCCTAGCGAGCACAAATTAAACAATGAACCTTTTACAAAAGAAAAGTGCTTTTTTTAAAAACGACCCCATAAATTCACCAAAAGTGGACGTTTTGTAAATTTTTCTCCCACTTTTGGACCCATTTCTCGGGGGAAAAAGAGCAAATGTGTACTTTTCTTGATTCTTTTCATGTTTTGGAACTGTAGTTCGAAATACTGAAGTTCCAATGTCACAAATCCTTCGCGTCGTATTATAAATGTTATATCTGGAATGCTTTGCCAGCCATCATTGTCAGAAGCTGTGTATTTTTGGCCATGTGATCTCGTCTCAGCACCTGCAACCAACGGCTAACGGCTGATTGTTAGATAAGGATCAACATTATTTAGGTTATTCCCATTGCTTTTTTGCCATGTCAAATGCTTTGGCCTAAATTCTTTAGAGCAGTCTGATGCTATACGATTTTGTTCCGAACATGTCATTTCAACGAGGGCTATAGCCTACTTACGTTCAGATTATTAAAATGCAAACGATCGTTTGGAACCTTTTTGGAGGGAGAATCATAAAAGCGATTCGGTTTATTTTTGGATATACGAGCCTACCACAGAATAAACCAGCTAGGACTTGAGAAATTATCCGCCTTTTTGCTCGGTACTGCTCTAGGTATCCAGGTATGCTCCTCTAGCCCTGGACCCACTATAAAGTTTTGGTGAAATAAAATGGATTAAAGAACTAAAGTCCCCATTTGTAACAGCAAGCATTTAAGCATTCAAGCTGGATATTTTAATATGATTGGAAAAGTCATTCATATGATCTTTTTACAAAATAAATTCATGGAAACATGAGAAGTACTGAGATCGATTTGTTTTGTTGGATAATGAACCACAAACGTTTATTATCATGATTATTGTCTCGCTATCTGCACAAGAGAAATACACACGTTCTACTAAATGTTCTGGCTTAATTTGATTCAATTGTCTGTTGAATTCCTCAAATCCACCTGATTCACCACTGATCGTTTTGTTGCTTTTGTGGTGAACTCACATGATATGCGGCAGTCTAGTGGCGCTCTTCAAAAATTGTGTTAGCTGCTTGTGTCATGTACAATGTCAGCCCTAAACTTGTGCACTGGAACTGTCAGTCACTTTAAACTTTGCACACTTGCACGATAGATGGATAATATTTCAGAGAGCGGCTCCATAGCTTCAACCGAGTCACGTAATAATATAGCGCCGTATACTTCCGCGCTCTAAACTAACCTCTTCCCTTTGATCTGGCGTACCTTTCAAGTCTTCTATGGCAAGCTGTCCATCAAGTGGCTGTAACAGGTCTTGGATATCAGTGATGCTCATACTTCTGACTAATGTGTAGAAAGTATAACTTATACCGGAGAATTACTAACTCCTAGCCGTTTGGACATCTATGGATTCGACTTTGATGGATTTGTAATCAAGAATATTATTTTGCTAGTTTTTGTTGAGAAAAGGATTTAGATTTGTATACTCACGTACCTCACCATGGATCTTGGAATTATTACATCATTCTTCTGTGTCCTATTTGTATCAATCTTTAATTTAACTGTTGCTCTTCACGGACGTAATGTGTGCACACAAATACAAAGGTAAGTTTGCCAAAGAATGACACCAATCATATTGACGATGAACAAGCGCAATTTTAAACACAGTTTTGAATAGATTGCAGGATTTCTTTTCTTTAAAAACACCGACGAACTAAATACATTTCTCAACATAATACTATTAATAAACCTCAGACCGAGTGATCGCTGTTGACTCGGATAATCAAAAGTAATGTTTTTGTTTCTTTTTCCATGGCAAATTCACATATTTTTGTTTGGAATTGGAATAAAAATGATTAACGCTTCATCAACATGATCAACAACGTTCACATGACTTTCATTATTTTGACCTTTAAGGATTTTGCTTAATTGTATCTCCGTCATTGGAAGCTAAACACCAGCTAATTGGCAGTCCCTTGTCCTGTGTTGACGGGTCTATTAACATTAATTCATCAGCTTTAGTCTAAATCCGTCAAGAAAGATGGGCCTTTGACAAGAATCTCAAACATGAAGCAAGATAAATTATTATTCACATTAAGTGGCACCTCCGCCTTCGGTTTTCAGAGTCAAGAAGACTCTCTTTGGCGCCCGTCATGGTGACGAATATTATGTTAGCTTAGTGATACCCCTAAAGATAAGATGTAACAATTAAAGTTTCCATCAAATTATATACGTCACTTCAAGATAAACGTCTGGCAAATCAAAGGAATCAACAATATATTTTCCAAGAAATATTTTAGACGGGATCTGATTCCAAATGAATCTGTTACATCTATCAGACTAACAGCTTCCTATCGACAAATGAAAGTGACATAAATGTTAGTGAGTGTTATAACGAAGTCGAAAGTATTTTAACAGTTTTGTCTTAGCATTACGTTACACATGTTACAAGTGAATATAATAACAAAAGAAATGATTGCCCATGATATTTGGAGAAGGGGAAAATGCCCTCATTATCTAGAATCAAACATCTGGATGGGAATTCTGGTTTTATCTCTTCCTAAATCACACGAATAACCATCTCAGAAGTCAAATTAAAAAAAGAATATAGCATTGCAATTTCGTTATGCTGATCCAATATCCTTTAAAGCTCTACGCTTGTACGTAAGCAAGTTTTGTTTTACTTTAGTCAACTTTGCACATGTTAAAATGAGGAACATCTTATCTCTTTTTGAAAAGTGTGGTGAACGAAATGCGCGAAACTATTTGATGTCTTTAGATTTCAGTGTATCATTAATATTTGGTGCTCTGCTGTTTTAATATTATAAGATGCGGGAAACAATGCTAGCCGGTCGGTAATCGGTATAATCATGACTGTTACCTTTGCATATATTTCAACAGTCGCTGACCTATTATCATTGCTTTCAATATATGCTATAATAGATAGTTTTCCTGCTTATCTAAATTCCACACAAGTAGGACCAATAATACGCATGACATAGAAGTTCTGTCTCTTCATCTGGCTGTGACAAAGAATTCAGAGTATATCACCTGTGCTATGTAATTTGATCTCAGCCAGGTAAACGCTTCGCTCGTGTCTATAACCATGATAAGTTTTCATGCAAAAAGTCTGCCGATTATTAAATTCTTTTTAAAATGATCAGCCTAATCCCAAGAAGCATTGGCAATAGGCATGTTTGTACTCCTGAAATATTTTTCATGTCACATATTATCACAGCAAAATACAATTGTAAATAACAGGTCAGATCTGATAATAATCACTCCTTCAAAGGTCTTCAAATCAAGCAATATTTGGCATGCCGATGGGGGGGGGGGGGGGGCAAGCAATATTTGGCACACATTCATGGAGCGCCTTTTAAATAAAACGCTCTCAAAAGGCTTAGGAAAACAGTACGGAAAGGCTTAAATATGCAAATTTTCCTGTTCGCTGCGCTCGCAACATATATTTAGACCATTTAAGGTTTGCAAATTGGCATCCCAAAATTTGCCACGTGCAAAAGGGGGGCCCAAGGATTTTTTGGCAGGCCGAAAGGGGGGCAAGCGATTTTGGGCAGGCCGAAGGAGGGGGAAGCAATGTTTGGCACACCATTTGGAAGTTTTACACCCGGTAAATTGACTAGGTATCCAGGATATCAGGACATGGCTATAGTCAAACTGTGGCTGAAGTATTTGCGGACAAATAATAACTCAGGTGTATCTGTATCAAATTTAAAGAAAGATTAATCATGATCTATATATCATGTTATAATGCGGCTAATGATTAAGATATAGGTTATTAATGTCCTAAACCAAATGGAGATATCGACGTTGCATTAAGGGATGGTAATTGAATTAGGTGTATGGAAATCAGTAGCATCTACCGGATAAAAACAAATAGGCAAACAACAAAATAGGTTTGGAATTTAAAATAATGCACAGTGACTAAAAGCTTGGTGCATTACCCATCTTGGACGCACAAAATTGTGTCGAAAATATTATCAACGCTTACTTAGACCGTTAGATACAAGCTGGCACGTCAACTCTCTTTTAACGAATGAATCAATCTAAATAGATTGAAAAATAGATAGAAAAATATGTACTGCCAAATGGCATGAGTTGCATATGTTTGGAATGAGATTTCAAACTTTTTAGAACGAATATTTTCAATCTTTTTTGGAATTGTATAGGATTTGTCCCTAATTCTAATTCGGGACGGCAAAAGATTGAAAAACAATGAAAATCAATCCTTTCTACTAAAAATTCGATTGAAAATGATTTGCAACTAACTTTAATCACTATAAGATTGAGAATCAATCCTTTTGATTGAAAAAATAATTGAAAATTCAAATCACCCAACTGAATATACAGTCGAAACCGAAACCGATTTGTCCCTAATTGGGATGGCTAAAGATTGAAAATTTTATTTAAAATTCAATCGGGCAGTTTAAGAGAGCAGATTCATTTTACCTAGATTTTCCACACCGTTGTAAACAGCATCAATTCTTTCTACTTAAAATTCAATCGAAAAAGATTTGCCACTAACTTAAATCTCTATAGGTTTGAGAATCACTCCTTTGGATTGAAAAAAAAGGTTTGACAATTCAAATCACCCGACTGAATATATTTTTGTTACAGTCAAACACGATTTGTCCCTAATTCGGGATGGCTAAAGATTGAACATTTAATCTTTTTGATTTAATATTCAATCGGGCAATGAGAAGATTCATTTTACCTATATAGATTTTCCACCCACTCTTGTAAACGGCATAGAACTTGCATGGGTGTATTTTTATTTATTTTGAAAGCTATATAGTTAAGTGAATTTGAGTGGGATCATTGTAAATAATGGTGAAGTTGCCACTGAAACACCTATAGCATCAATACAATAGGACAAATATACCCACATACAAAAATAGAACAGTTACACATAAATCCGTCAAAGTACATATAACCTTTAAAAGGATTTTTGCAATTGAACGTCACAATCCATTACAATCATCAGGGCTTACTATTTCAATTCCAACTTTTGAAGCGTTAAGGCATATATAATGGATTTGTATATTCGTTGGTATAGTCGATCGCTACAAGAATCACGTCCAAATTTATAAGATGATAAGCGGGGGACATGATTGCCCTGTGCTGTGCATCTTTCTTTTTAGCCCCAAAATATGGTAACGGGCGCACTGGCCCATCAAATACCAAAATACACCTTCATTTTGGGCTAAGGTAGTCTGAATCTGATCTCACTTATAGGGACCCTATACCATGTATACCCGACTAACCTCCTAGTTTTGCTAGCTATATCCACGTTTAAAAGATTGATATTAAATGACTACTAAACTTAATGCAATTACCAGCAAACTATTTTATGCAACTTTTATGATGATACATTTATCATGTTTATTGCGCTTCCAGTGATGCAACATAATAGCTTCAACATGAATGTTAAAGAGGAACTTAGCATCAAAAGTATCCGCATACGTGACAAAATAAAAGTAGGACAGGGCCGGAAAACATTACTTTCTTGAATTAATCTACAGAATCCCTCCCACATCTTCACTGCCTGATAAATGTGTACTAGGAGTTGCTAGGTTTAACATTCATGACTTCCAGTTTTGTCTGACAGTACCTGTCACTATTGGATCAGACAAATTGCAGGACCATGCTGCTAAATAAACTGATAAGTTAAGGAAGGTTAGAAATATAAGTTATTTAAAAATAAATCAAACTAGACCGCAGAAAAATATTTAAGATGAAAAACACATTCGGTTCAGGAGCACTGCAAAATCACAGAATCCTCTGAATTCACAGACCTATCTGCGAAATCATATACCTCGATCCCGTCTGGGATTTCACATACTTTTACCTAATTTCAATTTCGTAGCAAAAACAACATACTAGAGAGTACATTAGATAACCCTAGAATGAATGAATGTTTATATGCCTATTTGCATCTCTGCAAATTTAATTCCTGCGTCAGTGCAAAATGCCGCAATAAGGCTGTTACTTGTTGAAGCACATTGTAAATGTTTATCCACAACAAACTAAATACATTAAAGCCTCTTGCAAAGAAAATGAGCTAAAATTCTGTGAATTGAGAGGAGTGTATGAATTCACAGTATAGTATTCCCGAACTGATGTACGCTTTTGATGTGATCTGATTTAAAATATAACGCAACATATATTGATAAATCGCAATACCTCAACTATAAAAATCTGATTTGTGATTTGACGCATTACTGGTTGTGATGTGAAAACTGAAAATGAATAAACGAAGCAAAGGATTGATTAGACAGTTATCTCTTATATAAAAGAATAAAACATTATTTTGCTAAAATAAGGTTAACAACTTAACACAGTTCACATAGTACAATCTGTCAACACCACCTCGGTAGCATGACAGCATGACCATCACAAATTCTTCAGGAGCAACTGTTTAAATCACAGACACCCATTTCGTCAAAAAAGAGGACTGAAAATACGCCCCTCAGAAAATCTCCCTTACACCTTTAACACCAATGTCAGCACAAAAGTATATCAATGGGAAGTCATTTTGACAGATGAAATTTTACTTTATTACTTTATCCATTTCCGTAAGGACATGTTGAAAAGTTCTGTCTAAAAACTGTCATCTTCTGTCCGGTTTAATTTATAGTCTATAGCAAAGCACAGATTTTGTTCCAGATTTAGGAGTCATTACTCATCAATCGTGCATCATTGCCATTGACGCTACTTAATATGCAAATTTTTTTTTTAACATATTGCACCTGCACCTGTTTAGTTATGTTTGACCAAATTGCATGTTAATGATTGACGTTATCTAACAACAGGTGACAACGCGACATTCCCAATTCACCGTCGAAGTTATGTAATAATCGGATTAACTACCATAGCAATAGATGAATACAATTTTTGAATAGATCTCCCTGCACTACAAGCAGGTTGCACTCATCACCTGTGTATGTCTGCAATCATAGATTGAATACAATACCGCTCTTTTAAAAGATACTAATCTTACAGGCGCGAGTGATTAGCATTTCTTTGACATCTATGGTTCAATGCATAGGTACCACGTGAACGTTGTAGTGCAGGCGAACTATTCAAAAATTGTATTCATCTATTGCTATGTTAATTAATCCTGTTACATCATCATTTCGACGGCGAATAACGCACTCCATTTACAGGCGAACTGAAACACGAGAAAGAAATGAATATTTAAGTTAGAAGGGCATTTCGTGATCCACAGCCTCATCCCCCCACTTTTCTCAAAAAAAGTTGAGATTTTTATATCACTGGAAACCTCTGGCTACATAATGTTTATGTACAAAATATTTCTTGCAGATTGATTCGTTTAGCAAAGATATCGTGAAATTTGAATTTCGTTCGGGTGCACCAGAACGAAATTACAACGCATTGTCTATGGAGCAGTGTAATACACATAATTTTGGGAATAGGTTTTTTCGTGGATATCTAATGAAAAATGACATAAATAGAGGATGCTAGGATCACGAAATACTCCTTTAAGTCTATATCATAAACCCGGGCATAAACAAGCGAGCGATTATCGCGATAGTTTGGGGATATTTCCTTCGATTTGTATTTTGAATCAGTGCGCATTTTCCGGCATGGCGGTGTTTTATACGCAAGTCAGTTAAAAAACTAAATAACCTTGTTATATACATCGATTCAACGTGAGTGACACAGCATTTGTATACTGATCGGACCGACATTGTTTCAAACATATGATTTGAATTAATTCAGGACCTAAATTTCCCAATATTGTGACCTATATAATTGCCGCAGTTGGTTAATATTTTATTTTTTGTGCATGGCAACAAACATGACCAAAAACACATGTGACTAAGTGACAAAAACTAAGAGGGAAAAAAGAGCAGTTATACCGTGAGATTGTCATCTGTCATTAATGTTACAACAAAGTGGTACATTCTTTCCTGGTACTTTGCTGGTAACACCATGATTTCCGTCATGTCAGAATGAAAGAGAACATATCCGCCTTAAGATATACCAGTCATTGTAACTTTCTGGGCAAAATTTACTGTAAAAACGCCCGGTAAAAACGAGGTCAAATCATTACAGGTCCACATTTCCCAAACCGGCGAAACGTAATCATAACAAGCAAACAAATATGTTATCACCATTGTGTGAGGGGTGCGCACAAGTATGTTCTTACGTAAAAGACAGATGCATGAATCACGCAAAGTTGGCGAAGTCCTTGGCCACAGTGCATTTGTCAAAGATTACTCGCGATCGAGGGGACGAGCGTCGCGCCGACGCCGCGACGCCGAGTCGCAAAGTGGCGAGTATGTGGTACCCAGTAGCTTCTATTCCTATGGATAATATGGGTGCAAGTGGTCTGTTGCTAAGACTAACTGCATGGACACTTCAAGGGAAAGGTATTACTTTGTTCAAGGTGATTATGTTTATAGGGGTCAACTTTTTGGATTTATTTGGGGGTGACAAACCGTGTGTCAAACCCGAGGTGTCAAAGTGGTGGATCTTTAATGCTCTTACGTTACCTTTTTGAGCTTTTGATAGAGCTAGGATTAGATCCCTGGGATTAGATTTTGTACCATGCAAACTTTTGGCACTATGGTACTATTGTTCTAGAAGCTAGATATAAGTTTCAATGCAATTCGAAGAAATATACATTCTCAATACTTGTGTTTTGGTATGTGGTGTGCCTATCACATTAAAAAAATCAATTTCAGATACTTGACTTCTTTAACGGCCTTTTGTCAAAAGTTTACCGACATATCAAAAGGTACCGACATATTAATTTTGTATCAAACCACTCTAGCGTTTCTCATCACAAGTTGAGAGTATCGCCATGTTGGATTTTGCAATGGCAGATTTGAATCACGTGTGCTAACCTAATCCCGCAAGCGTATACACACGCGTACGCGATTTGACGCGTAAGGTGGCCCAGAGACGCAACCGCGTTTAACTAATTAATCAATTAGAATATGCCACAGTGAAATGGCGTTACTCTCAAATTGAAACGAGACACGCTATAATTGAAGACGCGGTGTGATTGGTTATTGACATGCGCAGTACGGCATTTTTGGTCTGGTTGACAGGACGTCGTACGCAAACTAGTCTTTTTAATTCGGTCTTCAATTTATTATAATTTTGCCCTTTGCACGCGTCCGTCACCTTGCTACGCGGTAATCAAAGGATGTGTTTGATAGGAATACGCACACAGCACGCATTTTGCGGTTAGAACCTCGTTTTGTGGTGACCATACGATCGGCGAATAGGCTACTGTGTTTATTTGTTAGAATATTGTTCAAAACTCGCTCGTAGCAAACCAAAGTTGTTCTTAGTAAACCTTCCTTCTTCAAATCTACATGGTAATACTCGCAAATCCAGTAGTTTAAATTTGTGCATTTGCCCTGCCCAAACTAAGCATTTTAAATCTTTATAGCCGCAAAGAAAACTTACATTGAGTGTTTATTGAACACGGAAATCACTAAATCTGATTTGAGTAAGGTCAAGTTGATGAAATTCGCAATGAAATCGTTTAACGTTTAATATAAGGAATAAGGACCTCCGTATGTAGACATGCAATGATTTCTATAAAGTTTCTCCTATATAATTATTTCCTTCCATAACAAGGAAAATGACATGTTATTTAATATTGGGATGCAAAATATGCTTGTTCTGATTGCCGAGTTAAAGCTTGTTTTGATGGAAACAAACACCGCCATTACACTTTAACATGTTAAATTGAAAAGTTTTAAGAGATTGTGGTTTAGTGGTGAGTTTCCGTTCGTGTATAATAACATTCATTGGATTCGCCACTTAATCCTGACGTTTTCCCTTTTTTCTGGAGTTTAACTATCTTCATATTTGAAACATTTTGCAGAACGACTCTTCACTTACAGGTAACACAAGAGGAATTAGGTACATAATATCATAATGTCTGAATAGAATTCTTAGTCGACCTTTAAGGTGGCACCCATAAACGGTAGTTCAAATATATATAAAAGTACGTTCAAGTCATCCAATATGTTATTTCCGATTGGCTTTACCTTTAATTCTCAATTTGCACACAACTTGTGACTTCACTTTGATAAGAGAATATTGTGCATGATTTTATTCAATGAAAGGTAAAAAAATAAAAGGGTTTAGGAAGTAACAAATGGGCTATCTAAAGTAATGCAGGCCACGTACACCTGATTTCAAATATCATCATGAACCTTGGACGACCGCGTCAACTACGAGAAGTGTTCACGCGAGGCAAATCATGTCATTCACGTACACAGAGGCAAATCATGTCATTAAGGTTACGAAATATTTTGATTTTCATCGATGCCCCTCTTCTTTTTTCTTGCAAATATATAAAGTACAAATATGTATACCATTTTGGCTCTATAAGATTCCTTAGACCTTTTCTTTAAAGATGCATTGTGATTTATTGTCCTACGATATTCATCTTAAAGGGGGCTACATGCAGAAAATAGCAAAATCTAACGTATCCTTAATAGGCTACATGTAGTAGATTAACAATAATACATTACAGCTTATCTGGATCTATATGTGTTCAAAATGGGCATCCACCGAATTTATTCAAAACAAATACCGATTAATATCGTTTTAAGACCAATTTTTATTGTCGATCGGAATTGAAGTGGTGGAATTTACATTACTCTCTCTTAATTGTTATGAGTTTAAGTTAAATAATTTTATTTGAGCAGGTACAGACGATTGAAATGAAAAACTAATGCAGCATAAACAAGCACTGTTCATATTTACAAAAGATTTTAAAAAAAAACTTTGGTTGAAAAGTATAGCCACGATACATTGAACGAAACAGGTGTTTGAACACGTGTGCTTTTAAACTATATACGAGGAAGTTCCACAATATCATTTAATTGATATCATTTTTAGGAAAACAAATTTAAATTGGTTTAAATTCAGTGTAATAAAAGAGCCACAAGAAACAAATCATTTTCAAAATGACTCACTTAAAAAATGCCACCTGTTTATATGCCATATTTACGGCTCTGTTGTACCGAATTAATCTGAATCTTCCATTCATCCTTTAGATGCCTATATTCCATACGAAAAGGGTTTTTTTTGTGCAAAAGTTGAAGCCCAATGTAAATGCAGATACTACAAGTATATATTTTAATATGTGTATTGTTTATGGATGGCATCTTGTAATACTCCCTTTACATGGATTAGGATTATGAACTTACTCGGTGTACATGCATTGGGATAAATAGCTGGATTTAATTATCATCATTTGATAAGATTTCAAAATAAGTTAAATAATCGTTTCAAACAGACTATTTTTCATCATACATTCTGCCAAGTATATTTTAATATGTGTATTGTTTATGGATGGCATCTTGTAATACTCCCTTTACATGGATTAGGATTATGAACTTACTCGGTGTACATGCATTGGGATAAATAGCTGGATTTAATTATCATCATTTGATAAGATTTCAAAATAAGTTAAATAATCGTTTCAAACAGACTATTTTTCATCATACATTCTGCCAAGTATCAATTTTATGTGACTTTAATTGCTTTCTAAAGAAGACGGTGGCGAGATGTTGCTCATCTGCAGTGTATATGAAAACATTCATGATCTTGAATATGATTGTTCCTGATCTTGATTGTGGTCTGGTTTTGCTGCATGAATCACAATATTACATCACAAGAGTTTAAGAGACTTTTAGGTTTAAAGAAAATTATTGATCTTAAACAGGTGTCACAGGTTGATAGGGTCAAGATTAAAGGGAAATCCAAGTTTTTAAAACAAAGTATTGCCTATTAAAAAATATGGGAAAAACAAGGATTCATGAATGGTCAGTGTTAAACACTTGCCAAAACTAAATCCCCTTTTATAATCCTAAAACTAATTTTCATTTAAGGACATCAACCATACACTTAGTATATTGGAACACAATGGCACTATGTGTACCTGTTTCACATCACTTCATTTGTCTTCTGTCATATCGAATTAAAAATGTCTGGCATCTTCGATGCTTATTACCAAAAATAGTAACTAAGGTCCTTAAGTTGATCAGACGGTAATCTATAGGGTTGTTGTCAGGATGCAGATTGCAATGTGTCTTAAGGTTTTACTATCTTCATGGAAAGTTGAAGGTCTTCTGCATGTGTCTGCATAGAAACCTACACATTGAATATTCCACGTGCTTTGGGACAAATAATAGAAATGTTTGTACTATTTTGAATATACTTTTCTTGATGCCAAACCGTGATGCAAATAAGACTGAATTTTTGACAATGTTTGTGTTTTATGTTGTTGTTGTTGTTGTTGTTGTTGTTGTTGTTGTTGTTGTTGTTGTTGTTGTCTGCACTGAAACCGCGGGAAAACGGTTACTTTTAGCAGGGAAATTTCGTTTTGGTGATATATCTGATGGGAAAATTTACACATTTGATTGTTTTACATAATCATGATGATCAATGTTTTATCATTTTAGTGTTCACACTGTAATAAGCTATCGGATTTTTACCATCGTCATTATAATATTAATAATGTATCTTACTTAAAATCCAGATTACGGGTACCATGTCAACCGGGAATTAATGACCAATAATTATACATGCTCAATTATAGCTTACAATTAATTTCTTAAGCCTAACTACGTGACTGAAATAATTAAATGGTTTAAGGGATGGGTTTATATGTGTGTAAATGGAGGAGAAATGGGAGGATTTTGGCATGTTTGCTGTGATTGTTTGCCTAGCAATATTGATCACAAGTACACAATTGATGGTGCATATCAAGGACCAAACTCTATAGTTTTATATTTGAGCACGATCACTTCTGTAAGGTCATGGGAAATTATGTAAATCGGCTTTTATATTTGATGTTGCATATCGGCTCACGCACTTTATTTTTGTACCCAGTATTTCACAAAGTCCCTGTACTCTGATGACCCTATGACTTTTTGCTGGTATGTTGAGCACTTTAAACAATTAATTATAGTACTTACCTCCTACTTTAGGAACATGCGTATGTCTTAATGTATGTCGACCATGTCAACAACCCAGTGTAGTTTTACATGGTTGGAAAAGTCTATTTCCTTTCACTATTTTGCCAATCATAATTCATAAATTGTCCAAAAAAAAAAACAAAAAAGAGTTTTACAACTATTCCGCCAGCAAGGAAACACAAATTTATGTGTATCCAGTGCGTCCTTTACGTTTAAATAGTTCAGTTTATTGTCAAGTTGTGCCTCTATACGCCATATTTACGGAATTGATGATACGAGCTGATACGGAATTTTTGAACCCAAATTTCTTGAAATATACATTACCTTTTTAACTTCTCGCCACGAAATTGGATTCATAAGAAGGTCAAATACAAGCCTTCCATTATGGCTGGTATCATCATCTCGATTGGTGTCTTGTGTTAGTATTATTCCATATTTTGCTGGTAGAAGTTTAATGAAACCCTCCATAATTCACGACTACTGTCACTTGTGTTATAAACTCGATGTGTTTACTATATTGTCGCTCGGGTCCGCGACTAATCGCTGGGACCAGTCTATCATTAGCTATTCTATACACTTTTCAATAGCCTTATTGTGATGTGTGGGAGTTTTAAAAGCCGAGCCATGAACAAAATATAATGCGAGCACCCGGGGGCATCAACTTTAGAGGTGACGGTATGTGCCTGTCAATATATGCCCCTCTTTTGAAGCCGACTATACCCGATGACCAGGCACCTTCAGTTTTCAAAATATTATACCCAATGACCCCTTTTTCATTTTGATTGTACATAATTGACCCTTTTTTTTTTTAAAAAAAAACCCCAACGTTTTGTACTGATATGCGCCTACTTCGCGACGCTTGTACAAAATGTAGGCACATATACCCATCAATTCTAAAGTTGAGTGCCCCGGGGCGAGCGCATACTGCGGGCCAATGAACAATGAGATAGTGGCTTTTCTGATATCACTTTGAGGAACTGTTGAAGTATAAATCAGCCAACGAGTAGGTGTGTCCAAATTGCACATCTTGAATTGAGACCAAGACATGCTGTTATTTCAATTGTTATATCGTTCCGGTTGGTTTATTACCTACCATTGCCTACGAGATGCAGTTCTAAGGTGACAGAGGGACAGGTCTGCAATTCGATTCCACAACCATTCATACCTTTCATCTGTTTTATTGTATTATCGTGCGAATTGCTCCGTGGTACCTTACGGGTACCTGAATTTTATTTGAATGAAGATGACTCTGTCATGCTCGACGTCATATTGCATAATTTCTATACAGTATATGCAATAAACCAACCAGAACAGTATAACAATTGAAATAATAGGCAGTTCTAAGATAGGTTAAGAAGAATATAACGTCATTCTGTATTATTATTCAAGGTTGTAACGTGTGTCTATGCTGTCATGTAGGCCTACCTGGCAACAGACACGCCCCGGTACAAACAGATGAAATTTGTAGAAAAGCGTGATTATGACAAAAACATTAAAAATGATACTTTGAGGTATTGTTTTTTAATTTTTGTATGGCAGATCATACATACACGTGTGCTGAGGTCAAAAAGGTAAAAATTTTGTTTTTGACCCCCGACTCACCTGTCATTCCAAACAACCCCTTAAACCTTTGATCACAACACAAATATCTGCGTTGAATCTACTATTTTGAATATACTTTTCCTGATGCCAAACATGCAAATAAAATTGAATTTTTAACAATGTTTGTGTTTTATGTTTTACTGTTGTTGTCTGCACTGAAACCGCGGGAAAACGGTTACTTTTAGCAGGGAAAGTTCGTTTTGGTGATATATCTGAGGGGAAAATTTACACATTCGATATTTTACATGATCATGATGATCAATGTTTTATCATTTTAGTGTTAACACTGTAATAAGCTATCGGACTTTTACCATCATCATTATAATATTAATAATGCATCTTACGTAAAAATCAGATTAAGGGCATCATGTCAACCGCGAATTAATGACCAATAATTACACATGCTCAATTATAGCTTACAATTAATTTCTTAAGCCTAATTACGTGACTGAAATAATTAAATGGTTTAAACCTTTGATTTCAACACAAATATCTGCGTACCTGGAATTTTCAGTCGACACTTCGACTTTCATCAGCAGACTGGCAACGTGACTGACATATCTTTAGGTAAAACAATAATTTAGCATGACTGTTTAGAATACAATATGAAACCCTTATTTTACGATTAAATTGTAAAACTATACAACAAATATCAATAATAAGAAAGGGATTATAATGTCGTTTATTAAATCAGCCGATTTTCTAAAATGTTACCGAGGCGGGAAGTTGCCGTATGTTTTAGAAGAATTATCCAAGTAAAGATGGAAAAACTCTTTGCGGAATACAATGGTAATTCTATGGATTGTGATGTTCTATCATCAATCAATCAAAATAAACTTTGACAACTTTTCTTAAAATGACAAGCACGTGTTTCAGTATAAATCATATCCGATTGGTATTTCAAATGCCGACATTATGTCAAATATGCTTAAAATTTGCATAACGACGTGGTACATTTTCCATTTAAATCCTCATTGCGATTTGAAAAAGTGCAGACATTTGGAGACATTGGGATGATCAAAATATCGTGAAATGACTGAGTTTTGAAGCACGACCAAATGAACAAGTTCCGGGAATAAGATGCCACATCTGCCGGTCTAGGTTAGAATGTAAGTAATCATGTGATAGTTTGACTCCATCCCACATGTCTCATGCATACACAGAGAATCTCGCGAGAGTATCTTCTCGTACACTACACGGAATTTTGTAAGTTAACTATTGTAAACATACGGTATGGTGCTTTACTCCAGTGGATAGAATAACCAGCACGAAGCATCTCCATGTTATTACCTTGTGATAGTTGAAGAAGATCACAATCATACCATACATGACTTATCACATTAGCAGATGGCTCTTTGCTGTGATTCATGCCATGTTTGGTTCCAGCCTTAAGTTGCAGCAATGAACATGCCAACTTTTTAAGTACTTTTAAAATTTAAATTTGCTACTAAATTCTTAACCCACTGGGTTTTGGGGAAAGGGTGTATTAATTTCCAGCGGTAGGTAAATAACAAATAAATACAGCTCGTCCTATTATATTCCCATCAGTATTAATTGGAAGTTGTGAAGAAATGACGTCTTGAGCACACCCAATTTTTGCATGAAATAGAATAGGTGACTGATATTACTATAGGCATAATCGTGCAGTAAATTTACACAACAATGGGCAATCACAGGTAATAGTCAAGAAAGTAAGAATATACTCGTGTATTTCGACACTTCCCTTGTACTTTTGAAATACATTCATATAATTTTATCAACCCTTACATATAAGATGGTGTTATACATTTAGAATGTTAGTCCCCTCGACAAATGCAGCGCGCAGGTAGGGTCTTCAGTTGCGTATTTATCCAAGAATACGTCATTGTCGAGCGGCGCACCTCGTTACTGCGCAGTCCAAAGTGCGTACGTGCGTATCGACGAGGTCAGTTTTATTTTGCACAGGATTCCGGGAATTACCGACAAGATGATTCCATGGTCAAACCTGTCCATTGATTTCATGTGAGCTGGATTTTCCCTTCAACTAGGATTACTTTACTTAATATTTTTCAACGCGTTGATGTTATGTTAGGTAAGCTGCGTGTCGACTCATTGGGCCTATACAAAGAACCCGTTCTCTGCTTTTAAAAGTTGCTTAAAAGTTGTCGGTCAATTTATGCACTAAGCCATGATGGATGGAATGTATTAGCACCTGCTATACCGTCAAAGTATGCCAATTATTTTATTTTTTCATTTATGATGTGTGCCCTGTTCGAAAATTATGCAAAGCTCAAAGTAGGGCTGTGTTCAATCTGAACCAGGTGATTTGGTGAGTATGATGGGGTCGGTAGACGGGATGAGAAAAGAAACCTTAGTGTATGCATTTTAGTGTTTTGATTTCGATCCTTGATATTTAGCTCTCATATATAATGTACCTGTCTGTACCTGAATTATTTATACTTCTATATATAATGTACCTGTCTGTCTGTCTCTATGAATCAATAGGAGGAAGCATTAATTGGTTTCAAGAAAACAAGTCAACGCTTAATTGAAAATGCATATATTATTGACGGATAACACCTATATTTAAACATTGTTGATAATAATAACAATGATATCTTTAATTGATTGATGTTGAACCACGTCTATGACGTCTACTAGTCAATCAATATGCATAATTAATAACATCAATCAGCCAATAATTGAATGCCCATTAACCAAAGACATAATAGTCATTCACTGGGGTCAGATTTTATTTTGCTCACGAATATCATTTTACTAATTCTTATTGTTATTCACTGATTAATCGTAATTTTAAAAATAGGCTCCCTACCTAGATGAATAAATGCCATAACCTCTGCACGTGCAAAGGGAGTAATAGAATGAATCATGTCTGTTGCTTTATTAACTTAATTATTATCACTTTGCAATAACTAACAAAATAAAAATGGTTAAACTCCCAGGATCTTGCAATTTGAGATTTATGTTTTCCCCTGCAATATCCAGATACAACCTAAAATTAGCTAAAGACATACGCTGGAGAGCGTCAACCAAGGGTCATTTGATAGTACGGACGCGAAGGTGTTAGAAAGGAAGGAATCAAAATTATAGTTAATATTACGCTGGCATTCTTGATCATTTGCATTGTATTAAATAATTTGCTTACGTTGTGAAGTCATTCAATTTTAAAATATTCCAGATAAGAATATGATAAGTATTGTTTTAAAGATGCCCAGACCACCAGAAAAACATTGATAAAATATAAAAGTTGCGTTTTAAAGGCACCGCCTGTGACGATCCAACATCCATTAGATGTAAGTGATCAAAACAGCGAATGTATGTAGTAGCATGCTAGTATGCTAAACAACATGATTTGAATGCGTGTGACCATAATCTTTGAATACCCCAGAAACACACAAAATAGCCGGGAGAATAGCTGATAATAAGGTGCTAACCTCGGGCAATTTTGAAAGAAAAACAAAAGTTTATAGTAAAATGATGAAGATGAAAATTCAATGATTACAATCATGATTTATTGAATAAATTGCGTCAGGCTTTGCTGTCAAGCGTTGTACGCGCAGCCGGCAGTACACCACCGTAGCCATCGTGTTTCTTTTTTAATAGCTTTTCTTAGATCTTAGAATTCAACCCTGCGTCGCGTTGACTCATTCTGCCAGCGGTTCGTCGTAGGTTTTTAACACATGGAATTATGGTTGCTTCAAAGGGTCTTTTCTCATGGCCTTAGAAACCTTCGCTGATGATGTATGGGTTTATCTTGAGTGCATATATTGGTAATCTAGACGTCAGTCTTTTTTTCTTTATAAAATATCAGCAATCGGTGTTTGTAAAATTAAATGCTTAAAGAACTAATAATTACACATTATGTTTGTTTTTTAATCAAACTATATAAGCCTATCTTATACGGAAGATTAACTTTTCAGCTTTGAGTGACATGTCTGGTAAAAAACAACAATTACAAAGGATACCAAAAAAACAGTGCTTTCATCATAATAGCTGCTAATTAAAACATTAATAAAATGTAACCTCAAATATTGTTCTAGTTAAATGATTAATTAATGTAAACAGTGCTTTATTTTTTTAGTTCATCGTCAAGTTTAACAACACGGTTAGATTATATTGTCTCCTGATCTTGCTAATTAAAACATTAATAATATGTAACCTTAAACATTGTTCTAGTTAAATGATTAATTAATGTCGGTCATGTAAACCGTGCTTTTTTTTTTAGTTCAACGTCAAGTTTAACACGGTTAGATTATAATGATTGTCTCCTGGTCTTGCTAATTAAGACATTAATAATATGTAACCTTAAACATTGTTCTAGTTAAATGATTAATTAATGTGCGGTTATGTAAACTATGCTTTATTTTTTTTAAGTTCAGCGTCAAGTTTAACACGGTTAGACTATATTGTCTCCTGGTCTTGGACTTTGTGTTTTAACTTTATAACTTGGATCTTACCCAAGATGACCTAGGTACTTAAAAGACGCAAATAGTGATTTGATCAATACATTGTAACATACATCAGAATTTCGATATTTCCAAGTTTGCAATACTGTATTTACAGGAAAACATACTATGCAACTGGTAAACATAAAGGTAATCTAATAAAGATAAAAATAATCTGACATTTATATTTAAAAGTACATAGTGCTTTTTATTCTATTTTAAACCATGATTTAAAATAAAATTCCCTTTAAAGGAAAGCCAGCTTCAATGCAGAAGATGCCTTGTAATTAGTTTGGGTGGTGGCATTTTTAGGATCATGTGCTTGCCACTATCTACTTTATAGTAAACTATACATTGCGAAATAATATAAAATTATTTTAAAATAAAATGTGCATGTAAGTTGAGTTAACATAGCGAATTAACTAACAACTGCAGTGTATTTCTTGATTTTTATAATAAGCATGGGTAAAAAGCAGTAAAGACAAAAATACAGAACAATTTGGAGTAATGAATTAAAGAGTTGACAGGAGTTATAGGAGTTAATGTGTTTTGCTGTTTCAGTGTGCATGTTCTCACCATTGATGGTTTGGTGAACTGTCATATAACATGGATGTAAGCGTGATCCTAAAAAATGCCTTTCACGGTGACCCAAACTATTTACAAGACCTCTTCTGCATTGACGCTGGCCTTCCCTTTTAAAGGGAATTTTTATTTATGATCCATCATGTTTCATGACAGTCCACCAAACCATCAATGATGAGAACATGCACACAGAAACAGCAAACCAAACAACTCCTATAACTTCCTGTCAATTAATTACTCCAAATTGTTCTGTCTTTTTGTATTTTCTGCCTTTTAGGCTACCCTTAGCTCATTATTAATATAAAGAAATGCAGTTTTTAGTTAATTGGCTAAAAACTGCCATCCTACTTGCCTTATACATGCACATTAATTTTATATTAATTCGCAATTTATACTTAATATAGCACATTATAAAATGTATAAAGACTGATATTGTTCAATTATAATAGGCCTACATGTATATAAATTATACCCATATCAAAAATAGGCCCTGAAATTGCATCGAATTTTTCCCGTTGAAAAGACAAAACTGATGTTTAAGATATAAATTATTTCATAAATGACATTTTGAGTCATTTTTATCCATAAAACGATACAGATCATAGGATATTTTTACTTTGACTTTTACGTCCATAAAGGTTTTAATCATGTTATCAATACACTCACATCTCATGCTGTGCTGATCTGCAGGAGGTCTGCGAATGTAAATCTAAGAACGCCTGATAACAAGGATTCTATAATTTTCTTTCGTTGATATGCTGTGGAAACTATTATAGGCCTGGCATGAACTTTTAATGTCATATTTCCTTCAAACCATAACTTTTGAAATTCTCACTCGTTTTCATTCGTTGAAACGGCAAAACATACTTTCTTTTTCTTACAAATCCAATAACAGGTCTATTATATATTTTCACCATAAAAAGTTCCGCAAAGTAATTCAAACCAATGCTAGTACCCCGTAATCTCTTTAGCAAACAAAGACGATCTCCGAATTAGATCATAGCCAGCTAACGCTGGCGAAAAGGAGACAAAAGTGTCGAGCAGCTAAAAATTGCCTTTGCTAGCACCCGCAGCCTTGTTTGCAAAGATTCTGTGTTTAACGTGCTGTTTCTGGTATCGGATTGGGTGTTCCATATTTTTACTATAGGCGCTTATTTGTCAGCAGTTACTTTCAAGATCTTGTTTCATGCTGTTATAATGCCTAAATAGGCCCATGGCTTGACATGAAAAATAAATTCTATACACAACAACTCATTATGTGTACCTTTAAGTTTAAATTGAACACGAATGGCAAGGATTTTTGAAAATGTTTCAAACTTTTGGTTATAAATAACTGACCGTTCCATATTTGTATGTGACCCATTTGTAAAGTTAATCTTTATGTTGAATGTTTGCCAATGTGCAATATACTGTCGTTGGTAATCATATTAATATAGCGGAAACACTTTATAAATTTGCAGTTGGAACCCTCTATATTTCTCTCACATTTCCTGTATAATTCAATTTTGTATTCAAATGTATGCATTTAACCTTCATGTTAGAAGGTTACGTTATTTAGTGTTCAATTTGATCATATGATTATATCCAAGAAAGATTACTAATTTGATGAATATACAGTCAGTGCACATACTTGTTAAGTCAAATATCAATACGCTGGCGAAGTTACGTAATTAATCGGATTAACTACCATAGCAATAGGTCAAAACAATTTTGAACATATCGCGCTGCACTACAAGCAGGTTGAACCAATCACCTGTGTATGTCTACAATCATAGATTAAATACAATACTGGTCTTTTCAAAGATATTAATCTTACAGGTGCAACTGATCAGCATGATATGGTTCAATGCAGAGGCACCGTGTGAATGTATCAGTGCATGGAGGTAGTAGAGAAGGAGAAAGCTCGCACACATTCTATTGTACAATCATAATTGCCGCCCTTTGAGGTTTCCAGATCAGCGTTTTGATTATGTAACACGATTATCACTTATAATCTTTTGTGTTGTATTCATGCATGGTCGCACACTTGTGTGCGCTATAAATATGATGAAACAGCATAAGTCATTCTAACTTGATGAAAATGATGCACATTATGCGTTACATCTCTTTTATTGGCTAGTTTAAAAGAGGGCTTAGGACGCGGTTTATTTTGAAACCTCGGGGGAGGAACAATTGTTAAAGTTTTGGGTAAACAAATAAAATCGGACCAACCCGGGCAGTACCGGGCAACACTGAGATACATCTCGTTTGATGGGAGTATAATTCAACTCATCAATGCGCAATTTATTTTAATAAGATCTTCGTATTTTTAAAACAGTGGTTAAAACAATTTTACCCGTCCTTAAAATGTGTGTGAACTGCACTATTCCATAATAAACTGTTTAGAAACATTCTGGAACAACATGTTTCAACATATTAATCGTAAAAAACATCATATATTAAATGAAATATGAATATTCAAGTTCAACAGCTAAGTAAATGTATGCGCATCCATAATACATGTTTTGCGCATACGTGATTTACTTGTTACTAAATATGAACCCCCCAGACGGAGTCATTCCAGCAATTATCGGCGATGATCATTAGATCAAAGGTATATCTGTCTCTATTGTGTATACAATAGGATTCACGTAATGAGCTTAACGCGAGCTCACTCCTTCTCTACTACCTTCATGATCAGTGCAGCGCGGTATATTCAAAAATTGTTTTGACCTATTGCTATGGTAGTTAATCCGATACGTAACTTCGCCAGCGTATAACTAGCGCCTTTTTCCTCTCAAGGACACTGTTATCTGTGCCTACTACATCAATGATCTCCTCCCAAGGAAAAGAAATAGTGCTGCATCCATAATGTATAGTATTAAAGCCATAAAGGAGTGTTTCGTGGTCCTAGCATCCTCTTTTCATGACATTTTTCAGTAGATATCCACGAAAAAAGCTTATTCCGAAAATTTCAGTTGATTCCGATTTTGCGTTTGCGAGTTATGCATGATTATGTGTATTACACTGCTCCATAGACAATGGTGCACCAGAACGAAATTCAAATTTCACGATATCTTTGCCAAACGAATTAATCTGCAAGAAATATTTTGTACATAAACATTATGTTGCCAGAGGTTTCCAGTGATATAAAAATCTCAACTTTTTTTTTGAGAAAAGTGGGGGGGATGATGTTGTGGATCACGAAATGCCCTTTTAAGTTGTATATCCATTGAATATATAACACTTCGAACAGTAACACTCTTTACTCTTACTCTTTGCGTTACCCTTACCCATTCCATTCAATTGACTAATTCCGTATATCAACTTAAAATCATTTGGTATAAAATAAATATTTAAAAAGAATATACCTAGATATCAAGGACTATTACCCTTTGAATGAGATACTGGGATCACAATATACCCTTACTTCAACCATGTAGTGTCATCGTAATATAGCTGTACATATATAGAATATTAAACCTCAAGGAAGTTGTAGTGGATCAAATAATTATGTGTTATGTCCAAGGGTGATAAAAGACCACTACCTTAACCAGGAAGTTATCCATGAATTGCCATCTTTGCTTTAATTAATCAATTTAGTTCACGTCACTAAGGAAAATGAGAAATTAAGGCGTTGGTAAACAGACTGGGCTTTGTGGTTGTAATCTTTGATGAGCGGGTCAAGCCACAAAACCCTATGTTGAAGCATTTCAAAATTTAGTTTAGTCATGTCCAAATTCTTGCCGCAGATGTTGTCACCTGTTCAAACGCTGACATGTAAAAGTAGGTAAAATCAACACATCCCTTCTTATTTTAACTCAAATCCCTGAAAATTTACTTTATAACGCCACAAGGATGACCTTCACATGCATGTCAAGAGGAATCAATAAGTTCGACATGAAGAGTGTGTGTTTGAAAGATTCATATGCCCTGAAAGAAATCAAACAAATCTACTAGTACTGATTCAGAGATTGTTGTTTTCGAAAAACACCATTTAGATTAGAATGATGAGTTACATGTATGTTGTGTGTACAACAATTTATAGCCGTATTCACGTGCAAAATCAAGAATTTTAAAGAAATGAAAACGTAATAGGTAATTTAACTTTAATTTTGATTTCGCAACCAAAGTAAGTTATCTCTTTTTCCAAACAGAAACACATTTCATTTGTCACAAATATTTGTTTGCCAAAAACCCAGCCTTTTCCTATAATGCGCATGGATTCAAATCCAATTGAGCTTGTCCGTCTCATTTCCATGTACCTGTTCGCATTAGCCTGTTATCATTATCTATTTCCAGTTTGCCACATAATTCGAATCTTCTTCACATGACCTGATCTTCCTTGTGAACCCTGGGAAGACATAGCCCTACTTTTAATATGTTTAAATAGAAAACTGTTTGGTATCTGTTCCATAGATGTATTCGTAAATCCACATTCTGCAAGCTAACACAGTGGATTTCCGTTCAGAGCTTCGTGGGGTTAAGGTATTCCTAAAGGGATTTAGTCACAATTGATGCTTCCATTAATTAAAAACATTAAGTCCTGGTTAAATAAGTTTGTAAATAACGATACATTCAAATGGTTAGAGTTTACATCTTGGTGTAGATTATTCATCCAGTTGGTAAAACAAAAGCACAGAATAAATCAAATACTGGAACTTACGTTTCGTTAACACCACATTTCGTCCGATATTATCGGACAGCGTCAGGTGACTGATTCAGGTCGATTGGTCACGTGAGAGACGGTGATCAATTCGAAAGTCCGTCGCTGAACAGGACAGGAGGACTACGCTCCCAACTGTCGCACGCGTGGGACCAGGCACAAAAAGGAATTGATCGCCGTCTCTCACGTAACCAATCGACCTGAATCAGTCACCTGATGACGTCCGATAATATCGGACGAAGTGGTGTTAACGAAACGTAAGTTACCCGTATTTGATTTAATTCTGCACATTTGTTAGAGCTTATGCTACAGTTAACTCTAGCATATCTATAGTTACATTTATAGGTCCCCAGTCTTAATTGCTCAACATTTAAATTTTCCCTGTTACTACATTTCACTGGAAATAAAGTAAATTAAAACTAAAACTTTATTTACTTTTCATTAATTGGCTCTTTAAAATGTCCTTCCAATTTGGTGAAATTGTTGGTCTTTGTGCCATGTTGTAGAGAAATCCTGAAATCAAAAGTTCCTAACAAGAATTGTTTTGCGCGTAAAATAATTCCTTTGATTATTCAAATCTGGAAGCAATACCGGTAGCCTGTATTGGAAGTCTCCAATGTACATCACCAGCCCCTACAGCCAATCTTAGATCTGTCAATAAGCAAAATGTAAATCATAAGCTGGACAAAAAGGTCTTGAAAGACTACACGTCCCCTGTCGCTAGTGAGGAAAGGTTAGACATACAACGGCACAACAATAGTATATGGCGTGAGAGAGTCCCAGTAGGTACTTGAGTAGATGTCTTACATGTCTTTTGGGAAGTCAAATAAACACCGTGCCCGGGTTTGCTACATGTATGACCAATGTTGGACTTAATCTGTCAAAAGATCAAAAATGACTGTAATACCAGAACATGAGCTAACATGTAAAGGAACATGTTGGGAATATCAAGCTCGGTAAAGGTCATGAAGAGGTAGCCTACTTCGATGCATTTTGCTGTTATGATATTTCAAATAATGTATTTGCGTACTAAATGTGTGTAGCATTCATATAAATGATGAAAGAGGGTTTAAAATCGAACAGAATTCATTTCATAGTTTTTGATAATACAGGAGGACGACGTAGATATAAAACAACAGTCACAAGACTTACTATTTGCAGAGTTGTGGAAATTTGCGATCTGCAGTCATCTACAGGCTTTCATTTGAGTTTTGTATTGGAAGATTTTATGAGCATATTGGGTGATACAACTCGATCCTCTCTTACATGCCATAAAAGACCTACTTGCTATGATTAATTGTTTGCTATAAAAGATGAAAGAGATCATGAGAGAGACAATATGCAACAAGACATAGACAGTGTAAAACTGTGTCACCATAATGCCCTCGTCCTTCAGATTATCTACGTCAACCACTGCATACTGATGTAGCAGACACACAGTCTAATAGACGCCAGTTTTATCAAGGATGTCATGGATATGGGTACCTGCAAAAGAGGCCAGCCGATCAGATGGCTGTAGTTTTATATCATACATTTGTAATTCAAACAAATTTCTTTGATTATCATTACGACATTTTGTCTCGGCGTGTCTGTCCATTTGTTAGCAGCTGATGAGCAACATAAGCTGACCTTGACGAACATCCGTCTCATGTATTGTTTTTCATTCGCCCTTCTCTGTGAAGCAAGCGACTCAATAGTATTAAATGCATATGAAAAGAAGTTATTTCGTTTTATTATTATTTTTTAATATCTTGTGGTCTTTCAGCCCTAGTCTTTTCTAGACTTCACAGTCTTTCCAGTGATAGTGGTTTTGCCATTTCAATGGAGTCACAAAATAGTTCAGTTGTGACATAAAGACCTTACAAGAAAAACTGACCATTCCAGTCAACTTGAATTATTGTACGAGCTGATTACAATCTAATATTATCTAATCTTACTTACATTGTAAATACGTAATTACAATCATGTGGATTGATGAGGATGATAATTAATTTTTCATCGCTGACAGATAGTGAAGATTCACTTGATATTGACTTAGTTTCGTGCGTCTTTACGGCTGGTAATAGGAAACGCCTTAAGGGTGGTGTGATACGGTGTATGGACATGGCTGATTCGGGCCAGTGATTTGAATGGTTCCACGTCTTAAATGCCGTAGGGCTTCATGACATGTAGTTTGTTTCTTTGAAAGTGAAGCAAAACTTTTGCACTGCCCTGGAGGTTGGGATGCTATTAAGTGGTGATTTGAATCATAAGTGTTATTCCAAAACGTAAGGTTTTATGGTAGAATGGTCAATATCCTTCTTGTAATTTTAAAAACATGACTTGATGTTTTATGCGTATGTAGATAAATGTTTTATACATTTCCAGTGATGGTATATTCTTAATATAGATGGTCATTTGGGTATACCGTCCACAGTAAACGTCATATTACTTGACAAGTATGCAATCACATTTTGTCTTTGCTTCACTCAGCTTAAGGGACTCATACCAACCTTTTCAGGTTAGACCTTGTTGAAAAATAAATACATCAATTACCATGTGTGACAAATGTCATGGGTTAGTACATGTCATATTATAGGTCTATGTTACGATCTAGTAATTTTTGGGGAAAATGAGTGAAAATGCGTATTTTACAAAAAGAAATGTCAGAAATAATCACTGTGGTATATTTGTTATACATTGACAAACATTTTCTGTATGGTTTTGGTACCAGTGAGTTTCACAATTTACTGGTACCTTTTGATTAATTGGTCCCCCATTACTGTTTTCTGTAAATTGTTTTAGCAAAAGCATTTTTTATAGATTTGAACCAGATTTAACTTGGCTTTGAGTTAAATTCTACATTCTAAATATACCTAAATTTGTTCATGTTCATATACAACATCTAAACTTGTTCTTATTAGTCTAGGTCTTCTATAAACACAACAAAATCATGAAAAACTGTTTAAAGCAGAATATCTGGCTTCTTAAAGATTTTAACATTAAGATCAATAATTACATGACTTTATACATTAAATCACAATGCATCCATTTTACAATCTGTGCCATAAGGGATTAAAAAGAAGAAAAGCATCAATGGAATATGATCACGAACCAAGTCCACAGGGAAATAGGAATATCAACGTATAAATCTCTGAAGTAGCAAATTTACTAGATATGAATCTGTCTTTCTGTTTACCCATGGCCTCCGGAATACTTCACGATTTCCTTGTTTCCACATAAATATAGAACAAAAAACGGAAAACATGCAAAAGCTATTAATTAGAAACACGTTATACAGATGACCGGACGCCTCTGGAACGTCATAGATATCTCAATAATTCATATTTTAGAAATAGATGTTCAGGCTATTGATTTCAGCCATTTTTACCAATTTCAATTTCATTGCAATCAGTCTTCATGTTTGCGTTGCCCAATGGCGGTAATTCAAAAGACAAGATTATCTATATTCTTTTGGTCCTTGCCTTTTGGGACTTAAGGGGTACTACACCCATTGATTTTTTTTGCATTTTTTGCATTTTGTGAAGAAATTACAAAAAAAATTGGACAAAGTGGTATGCAAAATGAAGGGGCAAATCTTCTCGTTTTATTGGTGGCATCGGTATCAACGTAGCTTACATGCTTTTAAAAGTAGAAGCCAAAGGTGGTACATCACTGATGATTTAAATTCACTTCATTTTGGAAAGCTTAATATCAACGGATTTCGTTAAAATTTTGGATATGTGTTGCTAACACGTTAGGGAAATAAAGTTGATATGTAAAATGGGAATAAGTGGTTCCTGATTTCTTTTATGACTTCATGAACTTGGTGCTCCACAACTATCAAAAAAGGAACTGGTTAAAATGCTTCTATTTTCAATGTTGAGCTATATTTTGTATTTTTAACTTGCGACATTATTTCACTGAAACTTAATTAAGCCATAGGTAACAGGTTACCACAACCATACTACAGCAATGTTGAAAAAATTGTATTTCTTGTCACCTATACCACCATATTGGGTAGTTTTCCGTAAGCTTAGCTTTTGTGATTTTGGTAACTATTTTATATTTATTTGTGAAATCCATCTCAACTAGGCATTCTAAATTGTACTCACCATTTACATCCCAAGGTATATTAGTATATCCACCTTGCACTTCTCGATATATATCCAGTTAAAGACAGAATATCAAAATTATTCCTCATTATGATACATTTTGTATCACAGACTCTCACATGTGTATTCAAAATTGATGCTTAAATTTGACCTGAACCAATTGACCTATAACCTGACATACGGTGACCTAATAGCCTTTTCTTCTCCTAGCAACACATCAATAACAACATCAATATCAAATTGACTAATGACTATGCATCTATTGTGTAAGTGTTTATTTAATTTATTCAGTGTTATATATTTTGCAAGCACCACTAGATTTTGTATAGAGAGTATAACAAAGGATTTAATGTATTCTATTCATGTACCCTACTTGAACATGTTGGTTTAAAAACACAACAACACTATACAATGGTTTAAAAACACCTTTTTATTTATTTTTTTAAATTTTTTATTTCACATGATCCGTGCATATATCGCCTCGCTATAAATGAAAAAATATTTTTTTAGACCAATCAAACCAATATATGGGTGTAGTACGCCCTTAAGTTAGCTATATCACTCATGGTTGATCCAGCTTTTGTCGCAATAATAACGGTGACCTAGTAGTCCATTTGGCTTCCGAGAGAGTGACGTCAATCCTTTGTCCGAGTTACTTCGCGCGTCGCCTTTGATCGCGTGTGTAAACACGTCAGTCGTCCTTTGTCGGATGTACCGCGCGCGATGCGAACTGGAGTATGCGCTGATGTGAACTGGAGTATGCGCTGATGTCATTCTCTCGAGGAAGCCAATTGGGAGATAAATTAGACAAAATAATGCACTCTCTAGCAACAAGTAATATGTCATTAACCTATTTCATACACGAGAAGAAAAACAACGTGAATTTTGCTGTTTTTATAACAAAATTGTCACTTGAATGTTGGAAAATACAAGAAAGTATAAATGCACCATATCAACCCGCAAGAAAAATGAACGCGTCCAACAGCACTGCGTGCAGTACGTGGAGTGCGCACCCGTGCATATATTATACACAATCAATACATGGTTTGCCTTTTTCTAACGCTTGCTCTGATTGGTTCTTGCTAAAGAGTGTATGAAAATATTTAATGAACAAGCATACATTGTTTTAGATGGTCATTGTCCACTGGGAGGATCCGCAGGTACAGTCTCGCTCTTGCAGCATCAAGATAACAGTTTATCTGACTAATTTGAAAAAACCCAGTTTGTTTATTTTGTTATATTAAGGTAGCCCTTTATAAGGACAGTGACAATGATCCTCTCATTCCTCAACATTCAAGAGCTGTAGCCTACATTTTTTGGTTTATAGTTAATATATTGAATTGAAAAATTTAATATTTTAAAGTATAGGCTAATGCTATAATGCTATATAGACCTAATATGATGAATTAATGTAGCTCATAATGACCTTGGAAATATGATGCATGTAGCTCATAATGACCTTGGAACATTGTTACTGTTATACGGCCTTTCCCTAAATAAAACAGTTTACTATTTTACGAAATGTTATCATTGATACAGTTTACATCCAGTCGTTAAAATCACAACGCTTTAAAATCGCTTACGGGAACTTGCTTTTACAACTTGCTACGTTGCGTCTGATACCATCATACTTCGTCAGGCAACTGACCCGCTCAGGAGAGGTACCATCTGGGAAAGAGTGGAGCGGATGGGACCGGGCCATCAGGAAGATCCCTAGTCGTCTTCGAGTATCACATGTCCATCCTAGCGGGTCAGTTTATAATGACGTCTGAAGGTATCAGAGGCAACGTATTAGTTCCAGTAAAAGTCCAGTATAAGATTTAGGCCTAATTAAAACCACTGTGATTTACTTACTGGAAATGATTAACATGATTCAGCATGCACAAAAATCAGCAGAAATACATACGCACTACAAAATGTTCAGTGATAAAAACTACGCTACCGTGTGTAATTAAGATTCAGTTGACTGCTATAATATTCTATCGAGTATTCCTACTTGTTTTTCATAAACCATCTTTCTGTACCAACCATATAATATGGTAAAAGCAAAATCAGTGGTGTTCAAGCCCGTGTGTTCAAGTTGACATGGGTAACCTATATCAAGCATATTACGATACGTATCGTTTACACGGGTGTTCCAATTTACTCGTCTAAAATGATCAAAAAACAACTTGTAATTTTGAGAGTGTTTACTTTTATATTTGCTATGTACACCAACACCCATCAATTCTCAGTGATAAGCTCTATATCTTCTAATCATGCTACCCTGTCGTTGATGAACACGATGTTTGTCTTAGATATTCAGATAGTGTTGCAAAGTTAAGCTTTAAAAAGTTATGATGATAAATATGTCAAAAATAATTGCGACCTCAGTTATAATTACACATGCACTAAGTAACACTTAGTAATGAAACAAGATTCCCAGGGGCTTTGAGCTCACGAGAAACTGGGCGTACTCAAATAAGACTACTTATTGGGCTGCCCCTAAGGAGGCTACTTACATGGAATTCCAAATACCAATTTATGGAAAAAGTTTTCAATTTCAATTTTTTTTAAATGTGAAAACTACAGTTGTTCTGGAACTGCCTTGCTAAACCAAGGTTTCCAGTAAAAATGTAATGGTATTCCGGCCCCCTCTACAAAGATGGGCCCCTATTTTCTGAAAATAGCAAAATCAGCTTCTCAGGGTTGGAAGGGCACCAAGTTACCCACTGCGAGACAGAGGACAAGTTGCATTCCCTGGCGTTACATTTTGCGATGAGCTTTGCGTTTGACAAGTTGCAGATCAAAATTAACCTCAACTTGGTCTTTGTACGTATTTTATAGCATTTAAATTATAAATTTCCGCACACATTTGTCCGGGTAAAAGCATTTTGAAAGCCGGTCAGTGGGATAACCTTTGCTTCTCCTGTAAATATCGCCTGATTCGCCATTGAAGCACTCAATATGATGAGTGGTTTATATCTCTTAGATGCATAATACAAAGTCTATTGGCAACGATAATAAGTTTCAGAGTCAGAAAGTGAGGTGACAGACTGAGATAGTAGTCCCGGATTTTACACGGAGCTTTGTTTGTGATCACTGGTAGAAATCCAGAGGAACACGAGAGGTACACCACCAATTAAGTGCACTCCAGTATGTCTAGACTCTACAGCTATGTTATGAATGACTTGTCAAATCATTCATTTGGAATGGTTCCTATACAAGTTGACTGCAAAACAAACTTTTACTTGTATCACTAGTGCGAAATCATGATGTGGTTAATTAATTTTACATGACGTGAGCTTCCCCTTCCTTGTTATCTGACACCTATATAGCTCTTAATGGCCGCTGTTAACGGGTCAGAATTGACCAACAAACATGACATTCAATAAAAAATAAAAAGATCTCAGATCTCAGAATAGCGAAGGTCATTCAATATATATATTAAGCGCGATTACTAACAATATTAACTAAAACAATGCGGATTTACTAGACGACGTAAGTGACCTTGAAGACATTACCCATCCCAGTAACGCTAATGTCAATGACATCGAGCATGACTTCATGCTTTTGACATATTCACAATGTTTCATGATAAAATGTTTCTACAAAGGCTTCAAATGGGATTACTTGATGTGCGAGTATAAGGCGTATGAGCATTAGAACGATTGTGACGAGTGCGTTGATGGAGTGATATGACTGTGTGTAGCTTACAGTGTGTCATGATGACTTTGCAGATGATTACACCAGCCGTATCCGATGGAGAAAAATCCGCTTCAGACAACTGATTCTTGCTCGCCCCTATATCCTTTCCATAACAGGGACTCCTCTCCTGAAGAACAATGTTTGTATTGTGATGTCTAAGGGAACCTCCTATATCATATGTTGTCACATTCATTTTTCGAAGGTAACACTATGAATTGCTTTTAACTAAGTGTTGAAGTACTGCCTCACTGAAGATTTTGTATCTCAGGAGAAGGCTGATGATGCACAAAGTTCATGCAATGTTCAGCACCTGTTTAGTTTGTAAGTATATGATAATGCTATATACATGACATATGTGTAGATTAATGGGATTAAGTGGAAGTATAGTAAGGAATGGATTATCGGCTCATCGTAATTGAAAGTCACAATGACTTACAAATCATTTTGTGACATCTTAATGCACACTGTGATCTTGCATAATCGCTCTACGATTCTGTAACTTTCGTGGTTATTGGGTTTACAAATTTTACTCTGCCATAATCGAAAAGGTAACAAACTGCTAGATAACATCAAAGAAGCACGGTCCTACTTTCCTTAAATTATATAAAGCAGACGCTTCAAATGGCTTCAAATAGTTATCAAAGCTTCCTGTAAATGGGACATTGAAACGTTTTTATTGATGTCTTGGGACACAGTAAAACGAAAAGGTTGATATTTCACAGAGTGAAGCAGTGACGTGAAATCATTGAGATAACATTTCAACGAGACATGTGGATCTCCAAAACTCAGCACTTAATAATGTGACGGCAAGCATTGGGGGTTTACGGAAATTTCCATTTGGTTTTCAATCTGGTTAGAATCAAGCAATGCAGACAGAGAGCATAATGTAATCTCTTGTTTTCGTCTAGCCACACCTCCCAGGTGAAAGAGATGATATGAATCACCAATATAAAATCCAAACATTTGCTGAGCTGAAAGTAGGGTATTTGCACTCGCTATCCCGTAACCATGTAACAGATAGCACTCTGGATAGTACTAGTCTAACCCTTACCTCTTTCTAAAAGTTTAAACTGACTTTCAGGACATTAAATTCAACTAACCTTGAATCTTCGATGTATGACACACATCTTCATCAGAAGAAGTCCTATTATATGATGGCTTTGCCATTGTAAGTTCATTCGTGCTGGTGATAAACAATTTCTAAAAGTCTAAACTGACTTTCAGGACATCAAATTCAACTAACCTTGAATTTTCGATGTGTGACACACATCTTCATCAGAAGAAGTCCTCTATTATATGTTGTTCAACAGAGGAAGTCCTATTATATGATGTTATGTTGGGCTACTACCCTTTTGTTGACCATTGGCGACTGGTGGTCGAATGAAGGCGGCATAAGGATTGCAACTAAATCGCTATCAAGGACTGGAGTCAGGAGTTGCCATCCTTGTGTTGCCTTCATTCGACAAGCAGTCGCCAATGGTCAACAAAAGGGTAGTAGCCCAACATAACATCATATAATAGGACTTCCTCTGTTGAAGATGTGTGTTACTCGTCGAAAATACAAGGTTTGTTGAATTTGTTGTGCTGAAAGTCAGTTTAAACTTTTAGAAATTGTTTATCACCAACACGAATAAACTTAGATTGGCGAAGCCTTACCTCTTATTCCATTATTTAATATAACCGATGACTCTATAAGCGAGGTGTAGAATTATGTAAGCGAGTAGTTCAGAGTGCCTATAATTTGTTTTGAAGTTACTTTGATTATGAACATGATCAACTTCCGAGTGAAGAGAACTGTGTTCATTTGCATAGTGAAAGATAAAATAAACGCTCTAATTGAAACGGCAGAAAAGCAGGTCAAGTGAATCGAAAACTTAATTGTAAGCGTGTTGGCTTTTCCAGATAACTTTGAAATTATACGTAAGTTCCGAAGGAACTTTGAACATTTTGATTATGAAAAATGTATCGTGATATTCCTAGAACTGTGTCAGTGATAATAAGACTTGTTCACGCTAAAGCCATCAAGTATAATAAAGCCATCAATCTGGAATTCCAATTTAAGTCGGATGCAAGGACCAGACTTGCCAGTATCCTCCTCCTGGACGAATCTTTAATTATAAAGATGCCCTGATTTCTAGACCTTTTACAGTAATTTATCTATTATCATTATTATGTTTCACAGGGATGACACACTTCTGTGTTTCCGAATTTGTAACTGAGGATGTCATGCTCCAATTAAAGCACAAATATTACATTCACACGATTTTTGCTTGTCTGCGGTTGTGGTCCTATCAAATGGCAACTAGCCGTGTTTCCAATCTGTGATACCGTGAAATTGGAACTGTCAGAGCGAATCGGCTAGCAAAGAAATTGAAACCAATGAACGGAATTGCCATTGGCTCTTAGAAGAGTATAACAACATCTCTATAGTTAATATCTAGGTTAAATTTACAGATTATATAATAAGGCCAAGAATAAATGTCTCGGGAAAACTGCGTACACTGTTCTTATTGAAGTCAGAAAAGTTGGCCCAAAATGTACTAAAGCCCGCATAAAGAACATAATTTTTTTCGCAAAACGTTTCGCAGAAAGGTGTTTTTTTTTTTTATTTCGTAAAAGATGGGTGGCTCAATTTTGATATTGTGTGTTTTATATCTTTAAGGCCTATCATTGCCAATAATTAGAACAATCTGTTTAATAATTTTGAGTTTTATTGCTCTAGCGATTTTGATATGAGAAGCAAAAACGTGTGTAAGTTGACAACAATGCCCCATAGGATACAAACTCTGGGTGGTAGTGGTTACCACTTTCTACCACGTTTTTGTTGACACCGTGTAAACGAAACAAATCTCGCGAGGCGTTAAGTTTTACTGGGGTAATAAGATTTGAGCTTTCTTCAAAAACCGTAGTTTTGATGAGGGACAATGGGGGATGAGGTCGTCGATCTGGTTACACACCTTAAAGTTACAAAAACATATATATATATTTGCTCTTTTTGCGCTTTATCTAGATCAATACGTATTATATATTCGTCATAACCCATAAATAAGATGAAACTGCACCAAAACACGTGAATCTAATTAACTGATATTGATATTATCACTCATCTCATGTGTCTTAATATATTCCAGGTTGTAATAATATGTAATATGGATAATATCACACCATAGTTTATGCAATGTTTCGATCATATCTTTAACATAATTCACATCAAATGACATAATGCAGGAAAATAGATAATGAACATGATGAAATGAAGCACCTTTAAACTATATTCATTTCTCTACAGAATCACGAAATACGAATGTGATTCATATAAATTATACAAGATGTTGTAATGTTTTTGAATGAAATATTAACACATGAAATATTAATCATCATATTATAACCCGTAACATGATGATTGATTAATTATTTTTATTTCATCTCATGTCCTTTATTTAGATCGCACTATTCATCACGTTCATGTTTTTGATTGTCACAGTCATCCGCTATCATACTTGCAGAAGTTGTATCTAAAAACATTTCAACTTTTAAATTAGGCATAATGTACACAAAACTTTGTTTTTAATCGTTAGTTTACAGGACCTAGAAATGTGTATGTATATTCTTTGCACACCGTGACGATTGAGTGGGAAGACATTTTCTGTCGTCACCATGATCACATGCGTGCAAAGAATATACATGCACATTTCTCTGTCTTGTAAACTAATGATTGAATACAACGTTTTGTGTACATTATGCCTCATTTAAGAATTGAAATATTTTTGGATACAAGTATTATAGCGTAGGGAATAAGTTTACTTTAGTTCCAAATTTAGCAGACTCGATCGCCTACCGGTTTAACAGGTAATTTAGTTTGAAACCACACATTGCAGAGCTAGGTCATCTGGGATAAATCCGCGCCAAAATAGTCATGATTCATTTACAAAGGCTTGAAATGTTTAAACAAAATACAGACATAAATTTTCCGGGTCAATTTTACAAACCCCTGGAAAAGCGAAGAATAACAGAAACGTAATTGACAAACTTGTTTGATCACCGTTGTATGTTTATGGTTTAGGAGTTGTCCCATTCGTCTGTACTGAACGCCAGGTCAAAGAAATTTTAGACTTGCTGCAAAGATAAGCCGATTTACTTCCAAGAAAGTTCACCCAAACTCGTAGCGCAGTCTAAACGAGGAGAAGGAAAAACATAGTGTGTGAAGTGTGTTAAACTGTACACACTCTACATACAAAACGAGGAGTTTTCACAGGAATATGAGGAGGTGTGTGAGGAGAACTTAGTACAAAAACAATAATGGAACTCCTCGAATTGAAGGCAAAAATGCCAGAAAAAGACGTCCTAACCCCCCTACAGGGTTCCCCACTTTGAGGAGCTGCTCGAATTACTGCTTTTTGGGTCTAACCTCCTCAAATTCCTGTGTTTGTAAACACTCAACTCCTGGTTTCGCACGCGCTACACACGCAACATATCTAGTGTTTTAAAAAAATAGTCCATAATTAGTATAGTTCTCAGCGATAAAAGTCTAGAGGAATGTCGTAAATTTGGGTGGAGGCAGGATCATCTCATACAGGAGGGCAATCACTCATTCATTTCAGACAAATACTGATGTCATACTTCTAAAACCTTACCGTTGTGATAACGCTATTATAGCAGCAACTTGCTGTCTCGTTCTGTCAACAAGACATTGTTTCTGTATCGATCAACGCTTAGCTAAAGTTCATGAATACTGATGAATAATTGATGCAATTTTTTTTTGCCGTGTTCTTTATTTGACATAAGTGTTGAAATGTATGTCAAACAATAAATTATATGAATTTTGAAACAATGAATTTCTAACGATATTCAAGTTAAAAGGATTTCTTAGGGATGTCCCTGAAAGAACTGTCCCGTCGGAATCTTTTATTTTGGGTAATGTAACTCTGTGTCCTTTTTAAATAAAGTTGAACAATGATGGCGCTATTTATCTTAAATCTTGTTTGCATCTTTACAAGGGACAGACACTTGCATAAAAGTATTAGAACATCAGAACAATACTAACAAATGGCAAAGAAATTTTCAAAAAACTTTGTATCATGAAATGTAAGGAATAGGTCATATTATTTGGCTAATTTAAATTTAAATAAAAATGTTAATAGCGCCCTCAATTTGCAAACAAATGCGCAGTTTATAGAATAAAAACTAAAACAAAAAAGCAGAAAAAGATATACAATTTGATATAGAAACGGAAATCTATCTTAAAAATTTCTTTAAAATATATGTGTATAAGCGTGATAGCTGTTGGTATTGTCCAGGTCAAGAATTAAAGATTATATAATTTGTTAGAAAAAATGAATAAATGATCACATCAAACAACCGTGCTGTAGATAATGTTATTGAGGAATAACATTCTTCGTTTTTTGGCCGCTTCGTTCTTGAGTGCTCAGTGGAACGGAATGAAAATAAGGTATTTTCGTAAAATTCTTATATTTCAATTGTCAAATTCCAAGAGTATAATGAAAGGTGTTTTACTGTGCAAATGCATTAAGTTAAATTGTCCAACAATTAAAGTTTCCGATGTTACAGTTCTTTTCTTTCAGGGACACCCTGTACCTGAAATAAAACATAATAAATACAAATAAGTCTGTTTTTCAACAGACATCACTTCCTGAGAAATCTCGCGAGATATTAACAGGCACCTTTAGCATTTTACAATGGCAAGATTAGCAGGGATACCTCTGGTGGAATATATGTGCGTGGCGGATGACCTGAATTCATCGAGGAGTAAAAACTACAGACCGCCCATATTCACAGAGAAAAAAATAAAGAAAAATCCGTTTGCTTTCCCTGAGCATTTTGAAACAATTCATGGTTGAGTGACGGGATGAGTGATGAATGAAAGTAATAAAAAAACCATCGGCATTTATATATAATTGTTGCATTTCCTAATACAAAATAATTGGCTTTATCTTCCTGTGTATGTTTCTTCCAGTAACCCCCGCAATAACCCCATATGGTTTCAAATAGTTTCCTGTTCGACAATTAATAACCCTATAGAAGTTGTGGAAAAGATTTGCTAACATAATGTACAATATGTATATAGCCATCTTTTAAATGGCAACAAATCTAAAAATCCGCATTGTCGATGTTTTATCATAAACCCCGGCTTCGTGTTCAAAACCATACATTGTCGATTTTTCAAGAAAATGGAATCAAAATGAGTGAAGGCATTATCCAGTACATTTCCATTTTTTAAAATTGTATTTTGCAAACTCATCATCCACGATCTCCTCTAACCCACTTCCAATCTGCGAGGGGAAAGTACAAACCATTTAAACCTTCGATCCAACAGCTGCGCATCGGTAATCCACCAGAAATGATCAAAGTTATCCAAAGATTACCTAAAAGATAAACTTATAAAATATTCAACCATTTTTCCTATTGACAAAAAGATACATCAGCTCACAGATTTCGTCACGTTTCTTTCCTTAAGTCATTAAAACAGTACCGATATGAAAATGAACGGATAGGATCGAGGCATTGATAAGGCATTTTATTTTGCCCATAAATATTGTCTGTGAATCCGTCTGATTGACGTAAAGCACTATCTATAAAGATGAAAGAAGGGATGAAAGATTGATAGAAAGAAGGAAGTGACTATAACTATTACATTGCTCCCACCCAACTTACTGGACATCACCATAGCTCTCTTGTCTCATTAGAGAATGAATTTGGAGAAAACCTTCTGATTATTACAAACACTCGCTGAGCAGCATCCCTCTAAGCTTTTAATCCGATAAGCTGATTATCTATTTGTTTTCATGAATTGGAAGACATTATTTGATGTATTACTGAGCTCAATCATCTGAAATTACTGGAGGATGAGTCACCCAGGCTGGTGGCTCAGCATATTATTTTATTAACAGAAGGTTTTCTCGAAATTCGTTTCCTAATGTTGTATTTCTAGTCATTCAACTTATTCATAAATATTATAATAGACTGGTTCAGACACGGTTTATAGAATAATAAAATCAGATGAACTTATTTTTTTGTTAAATAATAATAATAATAATAATTAAAAAACCTTGACAGAAATAATAAAATAAATGAAGGTATAGATCTAACATTTGGCGCATAATTTATTAATCATCCGAAATCAAATCTGATATGAATATGAAGAAATACGTTGTGGCAAAATTGTAAACTTTGTATGACCTTGGCCAATATCATACCATATTAAAACATATAAAATAAACCATTACATGACTAGGAATACGACGTAATAATGGTTCCATAATATTTTTGACACAAAACACATCTCCAGATCCCAGAGCATTCTAAAACTTTAATCGGTTCTTAAATGACATGGAATAGATGGATAAGGTTAATATCAAATAAATAGATAATTAAAAAATTTAAACATCCTGTAAAGTCTGTAATTTGATAAAACGCATGTAATTTGAATTAAGAGGATATATACACTGCGCTAAAACTAAGTCATATTTGTGTAAAGTCTTTTTAGATAGATGCAGTATCTAATCCTGCAACTATGACACCCCATTGAATTCAATGTTACCTCAAGAAGTAAAGTTACAAGCATTTGATTTGAAGATTTAAAAATGACAAACTGGCCTATACAAGCATGACAACTTTACAAGGCGATATGATCCAGCAAGCGCAACAAAGATACAACACAGTTTCTTTAGTCAAGCTTTATTTAAAGCAGTAAGTTTTTATTTCAGTTGTTTCTTTTTCACAAATTTTATTTAATTTTTACAATATTTTTGTTTTAGTTTTATTTTGTTCCTTTTGCTTTAAATTTGAATTTAAAAAGGCGCGCATAAATTAGCCACCCAACAGTCTAGTCTAGTCCGTAGATTTTTGAATAGGCCAGTTTGTCACTTTTAAAACTGGAACTTCGTCTAATCAAATACTTGTAATAGTTGAATCATTTTCTTACGATCCGTGACCATTCATAGCATACCTTTGTTTCTCTGTGGATTTGACTAGATGGACATATTCTAAGAAAAAATAGCTCCTATGTCCCTCCCAAAAATGGCGGGAAAATCTATTTATAGCTCATTTTTCAAAATGGCCGCCGGTGACATTTTGAAAAATATGAATATCTATATACCATGTTGTGGATAGGCTATAATGACAAATAATATGCCGTTTTCCACTATCTCTGGCATGCCCAACCTTTTAAGATAAAATTAAAAGTGTTGAGAGGTCATCTTGACCCCTAAATCCAAGATGGCCGCCAGTTCTATATTGAAAAACATGAAAATCGATATATCATGAAGTGGATAGGCTATAATAACAAATAATGTGTCGTTTTCAACTATATTTGGCATGCAAAACCGTTTAAGATCATATTCAAAGATTTTGGGGTCACATTGACCCCTAAATCCAAGATGGCCGCCAGCGCCATACTGACAAAAACATGAAAATCTATATACCATGAAGTGGATAGGCTATACTGACAAACAATGTGTCGTTTTCCACTATTTTGGCATGCCAACTCTTTTTGTCATATTCAAAGTGTTTGGGGTCATCTTGAACCCTAAATCCAAGATGGCCGCCAGCGCCATATTTAAAAACATGACAATCGATATATCATGAAGTGGATTGACTATAATAACCAACAATGTGTCGTTTTCAACTATTTTTGGCATGCGAAAGTATTTAAGATCATATTCAAAGAGTTTGGGGTCACCCACAGAATTATACCGCCACGTACAATCGCGCCGTCAGCTATGGGGAGAAAATTGGGGGTATTCGGTTCCTTGCCGACGTTGCGCGGAGACGAACGAAAACAATTCTGCGTCTCATCTGAAGCGTCTTGGTACTCGCGTGCAGGTCGCATCAAGTGCGTCTCTCAAATGCGCCCATCATCCATATCGCGCTTGCCGAGACAACGAATGCCCGGCGCATTCCGAGGGAAACCGAATACCCCCAAATTTTGCTCCATGTCTATATCATTTAATTCTGTGGGGTCACGTACCTTGACTCCTAAATCCAAGATGGCCGCCAGCACCATATTGACAAGAACATGAAGTGGATAGGCTATACTGGCAAATATTCAACTATTTTTGGCATGCCAAGCCTTTTCATGTCGTATTCAAAGTGTTTGGGGGCCATCTTGACCCCTAAATCCAAAATGACTGTCTAAGCCATGTCGAAAAACATGAACATCGATATTTAAGATGTGACACACATGAGGCCAATACTTATTTTTACTCAATTACTTATACTATAGATTTTTAAAACGTTACCTTTGTTCTTTCAGGAAAGTTGCACGTTAAGAGCATGTGATGGAGAACATACACTGAAGAGCTACAGAGCAACCAAGAGTCTGATAAACTAGAATGCATGCTGAAAGATCATTGCCATGTAATATACAGTTTAGAAAAAGTAGAGAAATGGGGAACATTAAGGACAATTTTTTACAATGGAAGGGCCTTGATAAATTTGAACATGTCAATACAACAGTGGAATGAGATAAAGGACCTAAGGGTTATCATATGCATCCCAGCAAACACAAAACGTTTTCGACATCATTCGCAAAAGGTTATAAAAGGTTGTCAGAAAACGTTTAAATGTCGGGTTATATAAAGGGTACATTAATGGTATAAAACGTTTTCATAACATTAAAAAACATTTGTTGGTAATTTACTGCACAGCAAACACAAATGTTTTACAGAAAACATTTAAATGTTGGGTTATATAAATGGTATAAAAACATTTTAATAACATTTCAAAAACATTTTTGAAAACTTGGTGCAAATCATTCTAAACATAATGTTATTTTGGGGTTGAAAAAATATTTTGCAAAAATGTTTGCCCAAAATATTTACAATAACGTTTTTAAAATGTTTTCATGACCTTTATATAACCCGACATTTAAATGTTATTAAAAGGTTTTGTAAAAAACATTTTAAGAACATTTCTGTGTTTGCTTGGTGCATATATTTTAACATAATGTTATTTAAGTGTTGACAAAATATTTGGCCAAAAATGTTTGCAAAAATAGTTTACAATGACATTTCGAAAACATTTTAAAAATGTTTTTGTAGTGTGTTTTCATAAAAAACGTTTTAAATTGATTTCATGACCTTTATATAACCCGACATTTTAATGTTATTAAAACGTTTTTACCTGAACCAAAACCCAAAATATAACTTATTTAAAACGTTTTAAAAACGTTATTGTGTTTGCTGGGATGCTACTTGTTGTACCACGATGTCTAACACACACGCTCACTGCCAAGCCACAAAACGCAAGTACAAGTCTGAGAAATCATACAAAAGGCTGGGATGTCCGGTCAGCAATCATCTTTCTCAGGATCTCCTCCCAAGAAACTTCGTTCAAGTATAGGTGTTCTGCATGATAAGGCATTGTGCGTCCACAAAAGTCTGGTAACCGGGACAAAAACACTTTTGTTACTTTTGACACAAGATGCATGGAAAAGGTTCAAGGCACACACTATCTACATTGCTGATGAGGATACAAGAGAGCGGTTAGATTATGTTAATACCGTCAATCCCAGACGGGCAAACAGCATTTGGCTTGGAAATCATATACCACCGTCATTGCTGGCGTCAATATGTCAGCAATCAAGCGAGAGATAATCTCAGTAAAAATGCTTAATTCTTTCAACATATCCAACAAGTCGTATTTAAAGATCGTGAAATACGCACCTTTGAAGGACTGCTCCAAGATTACATTCGCATTACTTCAAACTACCGGCACTTTTCCCAAGTAAGGTCCAGCTAGCTACCTCAAGGAACTTCTGATCAAAGAATTTGGAAAAGACATAGGATTTCACGTACGTATTCAGAAGAAAGTTAGCGAGCTTGTGTATGATACGTGCACTTCCGATACATACATCGAGGCCTCGCTGTTATCGCTGGGAGTAACGGATAACCAGCTGGTCAAGAATATCGCAACACGACTCAGAGAACAGGTCATCGAAACAACCACCTGGCCCCCGTATATACATGAGGTGGAGCAAGCTGAAAACTTGAGTGAGCTCCTACTAAAGTTCATTACCTGGTTGAAAAACACAGGTCTAACTGATGACAACCCAAAGGTCCGATCAATTGCGTCAATCTTAGGGAGAGATCGTTATTTACGACAAGGGGGAATGGGCATTTTGAGGGGGAACCTGAATTTTTTATTTGATCTTGAGGTGGAAACGCAAAATTGTTTGTTGAACCAGGAGGGGGGGATTGTTAAGTTTAAAAGGGGGAATCTGACCATTTTGAGTGGACGCGAGGGGGGAAAGTAAATTCCGCCCTGTTTTTACGAATTTTTCTATTTAAAACTTAACAATCCCCCTCCTGGTTCAACAAAAATTTCGACCCCCCCCTTGGGAAAAGTGCCCGTAGTTTGAAGTAATGCGAATGTAATCTTGGAGCAGTCCTTCAAGGGTGCGTATTTCACGATCTTTAAATACGACTTGTTGGATACGTGGAAAGAACAAAGCTACTTGTTGGATACGTTGAAAGAACAAAGCTTGAGCTCGTGCATTTTCACTGAGATTATCCCTCGCTTGATTGCTGACATATTGACGCCAGCAATGACGGTGGTATCTGATTTCCAAGCCAAATGCTCTTTGCCTGTCTCTTGTATCCTCATCTGCAATGTAGATAGTGTGTGCCTTGAACCTTTTCCATGCATCTTGTGTCAAAAGTAACAAAAGTGTTTTTGTCCCGGTTACCAGACTTTTGTGGACGGACAATGCCTTATCATGCAGAACACCTATACTTGAACGAAGTTTCTTGGGAGGAGGTCCTGAGAAAGATGATTGCTGACCGGACATCCCAGCCTTTTTTATGATTTCTCAGACTTGTACTTGCGTTTTGTGGCTTGGCAGTGAGCGTGTGTGTTAGACATCGTGGTACAACAAGTAGGATGCATATGATAACCCTTAGGTCCTTTATCTCATTCCACTGTTGTATTGACATGTTCAAATTTATCAAGGCCCTTCCATTGTAAAAAATTGTCCTTAATGTTCCCCCATTTCTCTACTTTTTCTAAACTGTATATTACATGGCAATGATCTTTCAGCATGCATTCTAGTTTATCAGACTCTTGGTTGCTCTGTAGCTCTTCAGTGTATGTTCTCCATCACATGCTCTTAACGTGCAACTTTCCTGAAAGAACAAAGGTAACGCTTTCAAAATCTACAGTATAAGTAATTGAGTAAAAATAAGTATTGGCCTCATGTGTGTCACATCTTAAATATCGATGTTCATGTTTTTCGACATGGCTTAGACAGTCATCTTGGATTTAGGGCTCAAGATGGCCCCCAAACACTTTGAATACGACATGAAAAGGCTTGGCATGCCAAAAATAGTTGAATATTTGTCAGTATAGCCTATCCACTTCATGTTCTTGTCAATATGGTGCTGGCGGCCATCTTGGATTTAGGAGTCAAGGTACGTGACCCCACAGAATTAAATGATATAGACATGGAGCAAAATTTGGGGGTATTCGGTTTCCCTCGGAATGCGCCGGGCATTCGTTGTCTCGGCAAGCGCGATATGGATGATGGGCGCATTTGAGAGACGCACTTGATGCGACCTGCACGCGAGTACCAAGACGCTACAGATGAGACGCAGAATTGTTTTCGTTCGTCTCCGCGCAACGTCGGCAAGGACCCGAATACCTCCAATTTTCTCCCCATAGCTGACGGCGCGATTGTACGTGGCGGTATAATTCTGTGGGTGACCCCAAGCTCTTTGAATATGATCTTAAATACTTTCGCATGCCAAAAATAGTTGAAAACGACACATTGTTGGTTATTATAGTCAATCCACTTCATGATATATCGATTTTCATGTTTTTAAATATGGCGCTGGCGGCCATCTTGGATTTAGGGTTCAAGATGACCCCAAACACTTTGAATATGACAAAAAAGAGTTGGCATGCCTAAAATAGTGGAAAACGACACATTGTTTGTCAGTATAGCCTATCCACTTCATGGTATATAGATTTTCATGTTTTTGTCAGTATGGCGCTGGCGGCCATCTTGGATGTAGGGGTCAATGTGACCCCAAACTCTTTGAATATGATCTTAAACGGTTTTGCATGCCAAATATAGTTGAAAACGACACATTGTTTGTTATTATAGCCTATCCACTTCATGATATATCGATTTTCATGTTTTTCAATATGGAACTGGCGGCCATCTTGGATTTAGGGGTCAAGATGACCTCTCAACTCTTTTAATTTTATCTTAAAAGGTTGGGCATGCCAAAGATAGTGGAAAATGGCATATTATTTGTCATTATAGCCTATCCAGAACATGGTATATAGATATTCATATTTTTCAAAATGTCACCGGCGGCCATTTTGAAAAATGAGCTATAAATAGATTTTCCCGCCATTTTTGGGAGGGACATAGGAGCTATTTTTTCTTAGAATATGTCCATCTAGTCAAATCCACAGAGAAACAAAGGTATGCTATGAATGGTCACGGATCGTAAGAAAATGATTCAACTAAACTTTACTTCTCGAGGTCACATTGGATTCAATTAGATCTATTAAAAACTTAATTTACCCAAATATGGTTTAGTTTTAAAATTGGGATTTTTCCAAGCGTAAGGATACTTTTTAGCGCAGTAGATTTTTGAAGGATAACCATGCAAATCCTAATAATATGATATATGTTGTCATTTCTCGTACTACGACACCTCTTACCGAGGAGAAGTTACTCTAACTGTCGAATAAAATGGTCAATTTAATTTTACAAAGTACTCATATGCATAAATCCGGGGTGCCGGTGATGGGGATGAAAAAAAAATGATAAGAGGGATGGTCCATGTTGCCGTCTGTATGTGGGTTTTTGAGCCTAAAAAGTGCCCATTGTTGCGCTCTTCGCGCTATTTCACAGTTCCACGTTTGCACCATATTTCATTATTTCAGCTTCAATATGGCAAAAAAATTTCGCGCTGCACGCACATTTGTACCATAAACTTATTTACTGGATTCAGCACAATGTCAAAAAGAAATGTACGCTATTGTATTGGTTTAATACTTGAATGAAAATTTGGTCTTATACGGGAGGAGTAACCTGAATAATCCGACCGTTCCACCCATTTGTTTTAGAGTTATCACTTGTGACTTTCGTGGGTAAACCTAATGGAACCTTACTTCAGTAAATAAAAAGTTACAATTCAAGAAATTGACAAACGGATGCAATCTTTGTATATCAAAAACATTGCGTGTAACAAGGGGTAACAACACATACCATGTTCCGATATTATCAGAGTTCGTGTGCTTACTTGAGGAATTAATGTCGACACAAATAACTTGAACTTCACACGCAAACTCTCTCTCGATCACTATACTATTGCAAAGTGTGCTTCTTGTGCAGGTTAATCTTATGATCTATAACCCGGGTCTATAACTATCTTCATAATACATTATGAAATATTGTCTGTGTATGCTTGAGTGCCAGAACTTTCTTTTCAAATACACCAAAGAAGCATTATTATTACTAACAATACTATATAGATAGATATTATGTAACTTGTACATGTATGCAGTGTTTGAATAAAACCAAACCAGATAAGATCATTTACCCTCATCGTACTTTCCCAAATTATATAACAAACTATATCTAAATGATGGACAGGTATACATGTTTCTTACGCGCGCCGACGTTGTCACTTGTTTCACTGTTCAACTTTAACTAACTTGGATGTTATCAGTGACCAAGATGTTCACCAGTACCTATCACAAGGATTAAATGGGACAGATGCAATCTTATGGGAATAGAAAATTTTAAGGTGACCATATATGAGCTTCTATTATGTATGTTAAACAGACTAGATTGGAGCTATATATTGCATGCGTCCCTATTACCTTCATCCAGGATGTTGAAGATGACGCTAAGGATGAGAGGGGATTACTGCGGGACCATCCACAAGACTCCCGTGACTTACTTAAAGATTCATTTTCTCATTAGAAATGACACTTGACTTCTTGAACTCGGTAATGTTGGATATGAATCAAGCACATAGGATATTTCATTTGAAACATTAGATCTGTGGAAACAATTAATCAAATATTTATTTTACGCGGTTTTATTACGGTTAATAGAACACATGCAGAAATATTAATGGGTGTGTGGGGTGTGTGTATTTAACGATTACAGGTGTTGCATTGATTCCATAAACGAGGTTTTTTTCGTATTTCTTTTTATTATACAATAAAATAAGGAGTCACTGACTTCCGGTAATCGGGTATTCTTTCCTAACGAACACCTCTCGGTGTTCCCCCTTTTCAGATTTGGTTATATCATGGAACGGTTAGCAAAAGGGACCCTCTTTTGAGCTTGCACGAATTTGTAAGATAATCTGTTGAGGAATGTGACTAGTTGAGTAGTCTGGTGCTAGATAAGGGACACACTAAGTGCCAACCTCTGAAGTAAGCGTTGGTAACTGGTACCAAAGAACACGTGTTATAAGAGGAATTCAATCAAAGTTCATCTTACTCTTAGTTACCACAGCGGTCTAATCTATTTTTGCCCATGCACGTGTGTGGTGTTTCTAAAATTAAAAATGTCACCCAAGATGCAATTATCAACTAATAAGAAGCAATAACTACATCATCAATCCATCATTTCGGAAGTCCAAGTTCGTCGTCTTATAACATAAGAAAAATTGCAAATCACGCTTTTGACATTTCTGTTCTGATCATGATAAATTGTGAACATAATCATAATGAAGTTATTTAAAAATACGCAAAGTGCTTATTCACATATAACATGGGAAAGAAAACGATATTTTTAGCGTTTTGCGTTTTGGGCTTACTATACATTGATCAAACAACTTCTAAATGGATCTTTTATTACCATGTTGTATTTGAAAACTTTAAAATATGAAGACTTTGACTGGTTTACATTCATTTTACATATGGGAGTAAGCACAGTAATAGACTCAAGGTTAGATTTGCAGGTTATGTCAAGAAATTTTGATAGTAGAAACGCCATGTCAAAATTCAATCTGACTACCATAAAGGCACAAACTTGAAGTAACTTTGACGTGTAAATACCAAAGGTGTTCATGGTCCTGACAGCTTGGCATACCAACGAAGGATGTTGTACATCAGGAACCAACTTCAGATATTACCGGAATTTCCAACCTTATTAGATTTCCTTATCTAACTTGAAATATTTTCATAAATAATAATCGCAATCATTAATACAATGCTCACAGCAGCTCACAGCTGTACCATTTTATGACGAAAAAGCAGCTGTTTGGTGTAAAAACATTGAACTTCCGGATTTTACGGGAACTAGGCATATTCGGACCATGATTGTGCATTTTCATTATCAGTATTTCTTTGAAAATCGGATATCTTCATGATCTTTGACCACGTCGCTTCGCGTCGCGTCGTTTGCTTTGGATTTTGCAGGCAGCTGGTGTACATTTCTATTCATATTAGCATGTACTTGTTTTCATCATTCACTTTACTCATACAAGGCATGTTTGTACTCATTTGAATGCTTTTGTTCATGTAGATATTAAATACGTAGATGATAATGTTATGTTTAAGAACATTAAAAAACAAAGTTTCGTCTTTTTCATCTTTAAACCTAAAGCGGAGAAAAGGCTAGTACCCCATTCTAAGACGGATGTTCGCATGATTAGCTCAAGATTATATTCACTATTAAATAGATGATGCAAATCTGACAAAATGAAGTAATCAACACATGTCACATGTCTCGGTTAAAAATAACAACCAACATGGGTGAATCGTGTTTTCCGAACACTGGTTACCAAGACAGAAATTATTTTGGCACCTGTGTCAGCCACTTTCTGATGGCACACATTTACAAATATGACAACTATGTCTGCAGTGTGAGGGGTTTGAGGTCTCGGCTATTCAACTTTTGAAATATACACAGCTGTCTTAATCAAAATTTACCTATTTTAAAGAAATGTTGATAGATTTAATTTCATATTACAGATTATAAGATGAACCCGTTTAATATTTTTCATACGAAGTACTATGGTGACCTGGTTTGTGCTTATTGATTATTTTTAGCATGCAAACGGTGTTTCTTTCTTGCTCAAAACGATTTTAATGGAAAACCAAAATCTTTAGGGTGATTATTGGTAATTAAAGAATCAGACCACATGTTGTCTATATAATTTATTATTTCCAAGATCATATTTGAAATGTTTCTTCTGTTCTTGAGTTTTGATCTTTATTTTCCTCATATATGGTAGAATCTACGTACTAAATGATATCTTTTTAATTTGCTCTTTTCAGTGTAATCCACATTAACCGTGTTCCAACTGCTGGTATTATGACACAGAAGATTCGCTACACAACCAAATGCGCATTTGGCATAGGACAGTGCAGTAAATACAGGTAAGACCATAGCGCAAAAACTTGGTAATGGTAACGAGACTAGAGTATCAGGGAATAGAGGTTATCCGTGTTCTATAAGCTGCATATCCAACAGCTACTGCTATACCTTGTTTAGGACTTTCAAAAGAAGTACCTGCATGTGCAAAATAAAATAACCCGCAAAAGTCATGCAAGTAACTCCGAGGTCGTGCATTGAATTGGTTTGAATGAGGAATACTACGGGATCCGGAACCAGCGCCTTTTGTTAGAAGTCACACATGAGTGAAGTGGATAACCTCTATGCTCAAAACATTGCTAAAAGGGCATTGAATAAAATCTCATTAAATATTTAATGTTATCGTAAATTATGTAGAGGGGAGTTCAAACTACATATGTTTCAATGCACATGTGTTTGAATACATCGCCTCTGTGTGATAGGGAATATGGACACTGCTGTAGTCGTAGCTGTAATTGCAAAGACACTTCGTGCAAGCAATACGTGTGTCCTAATTGAATGCTAAGAAGAGGCGATGAATACAAATACGAGATAATGAACGCTGCAAATGGATTGCACTTCAGCGTACATGGTATGCCTTGTATCGGCTTCGCCTTGCGTAAATAGATTTTTTACTTATTGTATAGGGCCTATAGTTTAGCCATCGACCCTATTCCCTTATATGTTATGTGGTGTAGCCAGACCTTTTAATATGTAATACTAATACAAAGGATACAACCATGAAGTAAATGAGACGTGCGTTAATAATAATTGATTTAATTGGATTGTCTGGTTCATTTTGACTTTGATATGTTATATTTTACAATAAAATAGTGATAATCAAGGAGATAAGTTTAAGTGACCGATTATGGGTTCGAATTTCAACCAGCCTAATCATGAAGCTCCCGTGTCCAAGTGGTTACGGCACAGGTCTCGTAAACCTGAGTTCTTGGGTTCGAATCCCAGGCGGGATCATTTTTTCTCCTTGTCTCCTTTATTATTTGGACGGCGATCCTAGTGAAAAATAATGTTTATTTATATAATTCCCGTCGATCATGCCACTGTTTTTCCGTGTAATATTTCCTCACAGGGAGGATGGCAATTTATTTCTCGCATTTACGGCCCTAGCTCAAAACTGAACCATATTGGGGTAAATTTATTTTTTTATAGATGCACTATCTAATCCGGCACATTTTTATACCCCCATTGAATCCAGTGTGACTTCAAGAAGCAAAGTTACAAGGATTTGATTAGACGAAGGTCCAGTTTTAAAAGTGACACGCTGGCCTATTCAAACATCCACGGACTAGACATTTGGTTTGAGGGTGGTAAATGGTTAATTTGTGTGTGCCTTTAATTTAAAACAAAAGGAACAAAAGAAAACTGAAACAAAAGAGCTGACAAATAAAATGCAAGTTATGAAAAGTACAGAAATGTAAAAACTGAAATAAATACTGCTTTAAATAAAGTTTTATTGAAGAAACTGTGTAGTCTCTTTGTTGCGCTTGTTGGAATCTTTTTGCGCCTTGTATAGGCCAATTTGTCACTTTTAAAACTGGACCTTCGTCTATTCAATTGCTTGTAACTTTACTTCGTGAGGTCACATTGGATTAAATATGGTGGCATAATGTGCAGGATTATATAGCGCATCTATTACAACAACAAATTTACCCCAATATGGTTCAGTTTTGAAATTGTGATTATTTTTCCAACCTGGTGAAAAATAATGTTTATTTATAATCAACTTCCTTCAATACCGGTAACACTGTACTTCCACAATATGCAATAATGTCATATAGTGACCTTGAAAAGTCTCGAAATCTTCTGTTGATGGCTGTAAAGTAATAAATTATTACCTGTTCGGAAATGAGAAGAAATACCTGTCTGAGGATTGTTTTACCTTTGTTCTCAGTAAATTTCACCCAATTGTGAGCGCTTGGTGTAGCGACTTTCACGCATAGGTGACATGTTGTCCTCTACGGAATAGCCTTAAGTTAAGATTTTAATTCAAAATGCCAAGAATTTTCATGTTTAATCATATCTATTATTTTAATCCTGTAAATATTCAAGGCCTAATGGTACCTTTATGTTTTAGAGTTATATAGACATGGTTTTGATTTTATTGTCGTAGTCGGCGTCGTGGACTTCCTACCTGTAAACTATTCAACAAGGATTGCAATATTGATTGCATATTTATCATACATTGATTTCCTGATTTTGACATTAATGTGTATTTTGGACAAGAGTAACAGCTTCTCATGGAAGTAGATGGTTTAGTAGAATAATAAATTTGTGAGATTTATTACATTCGACATATTGTGCACGGTGAATTATCAACTTCACGTATACATTATAATGGAGAAAGTGTTGGAATTCTAAATCGAACTATTAAATGTGAAATGTGTAAACGACACAAAATGTTATAGAATTACCACAAAAGGTGCGCTCAATTGAATGCAAACTTACTTAGAATACATAGTCGTTTGAAATGTCTAAATTGCAGTGGCTTCGGAACCGAGGACCGGCACACCCAATATTTAGGTGGGCGCAAATGGGCTACCCTAGGCCCCCTCAATAATTTTAGGTCAAATTCATAATTTTAGGTCAAATTCATAATTTTAGGTCAAATTCATAATTTTAGGGTAAAATTGATAATTTTAAGATAAAATTCATAATCTTAAGATAAAATTCATAATCTTAAAATAAAATTCATAATTTGAATATATAATTTATGAGATGAATGTATATTTCATAATTTAAAGTTATAATTCATAATTTAAGGTAAAATTCATCCACCCCTTACGTTTCACACGTCGGATGAGGCCTCATACCGCCCCCCCCCCCCATATTAAAAATCTGCCGAAGCCTCTGCGCAACTCTACTTCTAGCACTAATGCTATGACCCTAATATACAACCCATACTAATCCGTGATGCAGATTAACATTACCCTAACCGTATTAAATCTATTGCCATAAACCATAAGTTTAATCCAAACGCTGAAGAACTGTACGTGAAAGGAAATCTGAAATCCCGGCCTGAAATCTTCCTTTGTTCTACTGTAAAAGTACCTTGAGGTGTAACAGATATCGCAGATTGCTACTAAACCTGCAAAAAATGTTTCTTGTACTCTGACCGATCGATTTCAAGGTTTTACTGTTTACTCATTAGAATCGGAGAAGATGTAGGGCTTAATAAACTTGATTACATTCTCTGTTGTGAATGAATTAGCATGTGAATTTTAATGACGGTAAAAGTGTGAAATGTTAGGATCTCGATCTGTAGCATAGAAAAGGAAAAGTTTCGATGATAGATGAATCATTTTGCTTAAATCTATGATAATTCCAGACGAGAGTTTCCTTTTTATCAATGATTCAAAATAAAAAAAAAAAATCCTTTTAGGGCCCAATATTTCTAAATGTGTGTAGAGGAGCACATATCCTAAATAAATGTCGCGTATTACAACATCTTCAAGCAGTCATCTTTTTTTTTTATTCCTTAGGGGCATTTTGATGTGAACTTTAACGTTGAATTATTAACAGTCTATCATGTTTTTGTCTTTTGTTTTTTACTTTGTTTGATATGTTGAAGAAAAGTTCTTTAGTTATGACTTAATGAATACGAATAAAACGGGCTATTGCTTACATATAATGGGCTATTCCAGAAAATAAGTACACACCCCCTATGGAGGAATAACTTTTCAATAAAGGAAGTGTCAAGATTTCTGAGTTTGCTTTTTGAAAACGACTAGAATTCCAGTTGCCAATGTTATTGGACAAAACTTTACAATGCAATTAAATGAATGAAAAATCACGGAATCAAAAATAGCATCTCAAATTGAGAATTTATGAGTTTGAACTATTTTTCTGCTGGACTTGTTCGCTTGCGGACACTTTAAAAGTCTGGATTTCGAACAATCATGATTAGACAAAATGTCCGGAAATCCGAACTCCTTTCAGGGTGTACATCTATTTTCTGGAATAGCCCGATGTAGCGTTAAGATACAAGGTAACGCAAGCCATGAATCGAATAGAGTAAACACAGTCTTTTCCTGGCTGAATTTGTTAATCAATCTTTAAAAAGTAAGCATTGGCAATGATTGGAATCTACCTAAACTATCACGAATTTAATAAATGCAGCTTTTCTCTGGAGAACCCTGGCTCATTTTCTGGATATGGGTTAGGGTGCATCAGATGCCCCTCATGTCAATGGATTCATCTGTCCCTAGTCTTAAAATGTTCCTATTGTCACAAAACTAACATGTGCCAAATTTGAATTAATTCGGAGGTCGTCCTAGGGGGCCACCGAGAGCCTAAAGTTACAATGTGTGTTCCTATGTAGTAAAGTTCGTTGACCCCTGTACAATTCCAATTAGAAGCCGATCGAACAATTTAAAGTAGCTGCCATATCAAAACCGTTAGGACTTAGAAGCTCAAATCTTTTGCGCTTATAGTACTGATAATCATCTTCGAATCGGTGATAAAATTAATCACCAACAAAATGAGCATGTGTGGAATTGGCACAAGCGCCCTCGATACAAAATTTCAGTGAAATAGGCATTTTGTGGTAATTTTTACCTCAAATTTTACAAATGTTGATGTCCTGGTTGTCATTACACTTTTACAAAGCAGATTTTCTGAACTTTAGATCAATATATAATACATATTAACAACTTTCAGTGTGAAATAAAGTATTATTGCACTTGGTTAAGACAGAAATTATAGATTTTCCCAAGAATATGGACTGTGGGGGCCCTTTTGACAATAAAACACACACGGTCATTTCTTTGGAGATGGATTTTCATCACAGATTCAAAGATGATTATCAGTACGCTTAGCTCCCAAGATTTGAGCTTCTAAATCCAAACGGTTTTGATATGGCAGCTACTTTAAATTGTTCGATCGGCTTCTAATTGGAATTGTACAGGGGTCAACGAACTTTACTACATAGGAACACACATCGTAACTTTAGGCTCTCGGTGGCCCCTCAGGACGACCTCCGAATTAATTCAAACTTGGCACATGTTAGTTTTGTGACAATAGGAACATTTTAAGACTAGGGACAGATGAATCCATTGACATGAGGGGCATCTGATGCACCCTAATATGGGTAGTACAATAAAACACTTGTAACGTCTTGTGCATTGCATGTCTTTATGAAATCGGTTCATAATTACTTAAATTTGTCTACTTTTAACTGTCCTTTGATTACAGGATTATTTACGTTCCTGCCTACCGTGAAGACACCAGACTTAAGTATCGAGTGGCTCAGATTTGTTGCCCAGGTTTTGTTGTGAAAAATGGCCGGTGTGTACCTGCTCCACCACCGACAACTACAAAAGGTAAAGCATAGTTGCGTTCGTACAATAGTTTTATATTAACAACAATCTATAGTAACATGATTTTACTTTCCTCTTTCCTAAATTGATCTATTTTCTTTAAATATTTGTCTCTCTTATAAACTGCCGAATGTATCCTTTCATCTTAAGCATGTTAAGAGGAAAAACTTCCATCAATTTTATCAGAAGTGTTTCTTCGTTTTTTCTAACAATTTATATAGATCCAAAAGTTGACCCAACACCGGCAGGAAAATCACCAGGTGGTAGTCCTGTAAATACCAATCCTGCAGCAGGTGCCGGCGGAGTACTAGTTCCTGGTCCGGGTACTGACCGGGCGCTTGGTCCTGGCAATCCAGTATTTGGAACTAATCATGCTGGGGCTGGACGAAATGGTGTGACCGGAAAGAACGCTGTCAGCGGGGGTACAAGGAATAACAACCCAAATGGTCCTGGGAATAGACATGAGTCTGGACCCTGGGTAGGGTTAGGTCCGCGAACTCCCACTGGTACGGATACGGGAGGAGGAAGAGCAGGAGGAGGAAGAGCAGGAGGAGACCGAGGAGGAGGAGGAGGAGACCAAGGAGGTCCAGGTGGAGGAGAAAGAGGAGGAACACAAAGAACTTCTACTATTGATCGCAATCGTAATTATCCAAGACATACAGGACCTAACCAACCTGTTCACAGAGACAAACACGGCAAGAGTGGATCTATCGTAGATGGTGTTTACCCAGACATTGACGTTAATGGTGCCAATCATGGAGCAGATATAGATCCGGGATATTTGCCAAGAAATTATGATCCAGTAATGGCTTTTGTTAGTTCAGCTACAGCAGCTATTGGAGTACTTACTTTGGCTAGTACGGTCCTTGGAATATTTCTGTTGCATAGGCGTCATCAGGCGAATGGTGGATATGGTGGCAAGCGGTTTGGCAGGTTAGTGTTTGTCAAAATCAATCGCTGAATTTCAGCAAATGCAATTTTTCTTTGAAATAAACGGTAAAAGCATCCAACGATTTACCGTTTTTAACAAAAGAAACCTTTACTAATTCATTGCAACCACACCCATAAAATCTCTTAGGACACACCTTAAAGCTCCTGAACTACGTTGGATGTGGGCCAAAATTGCGATATCCTATGTTCAATAATTATGCAAGAAGTTTGATTATAACATATACGCTCTGTTTATCAAAATTATTAGTTGATTATATGAACAGTATTCGCACTTATGTTCAAGGTCATCAGAGTACGTTTTACACACTGACTTACAACTTGAGCCTTAATATTTACATGAAAATAAGCTAGATATGAATGTTAAATTTTCTTAAAGCTATAATGAAACATATATTAATACATATCAGATACTTAGTTGACGGGTTATATTGAGATAGGCATTGAGAAATGTATAACCTTTGCACGCGGAAACCTGTTGCAGAGAGTCAAACATTAATGTGCAACATTCCTACCCTGGGAATCCGTTTTGGAAAGAACATTTTGCCAAATTGCTCCTTAGGTAATAAATACCATACCGTTATTTGTCATAAACCATTTTCATACACGTCGGGTTATTTTGAACTTGTACAGCACAGAAACCTAATTTCAGAAAATGCCTCGTCATTAATGTGAAAATATGTCCCCTTCCCCAAACTTTAAAGCTGCATTTTTCTTGAAGAGGTACTATAGTAGTTAGTAGTTGAAAGTGGTACGTTTGTTTGAGGCTTACGTAATTCACCTTAGGAATTTATCAAGAATTCTTATCATGACGATCTGCATCATGTTCATAGCCAGCCACGCCCTCCCAACCATGTTATATATTAATTTGCTACTTGTTAGTCTTTCTAGTAATTCATATCGCAAGTTGCTTTTATAGGAGTAAACTCAGCTCCATATATCATTATCATATGGTGATTTCTTAGTAATTTTGTTATCTCTTCACAGAGTTTGAACTCATCGAGAATCCCAATTCGGTTACTCCTTCATGTAATTATACACGAAGTTTAGGGTTAGGGTTAGGGTTAGGATTAGGGTTAGGGTTAGGATTAGCTTACACGAAATAATTACATGAAGGATCGACCCCAAATTCGTCTGGTTCCCCTCCATTATACACTGTAATACAAAAAGTTTAGTCTTCATGCGCACGCTATATTATCTCTACACTGAATGAATTGATCATGAGACGTAAAACATAGTCGCTATCTGAATGTAAAATGCATTCAATGATTCAAATGGCATGCCTAGCATGCCTAGTATCTGATTTTATTCTCACAATATGTTGTCAAGAATTCTCAACCGAGCTGTCATATCTTGAAATCAGTGCGTTAATATTACGATGGAATTGCTCTAGGATAGTCAAGTGTCTTCCTGGTGGTACTTAAAGCAGTAGCTGTGCTAATGATGCTAACTGATCAGTATCCCGTGAACAGGATTTGAACCATAACGAGCAAGGACCTTGACAGACAAATCTTACTTTGTCTTACATACTTGCCATTGGCTCGCTCTATTTCCTCTGCTTTGTTCAAAGTTTGTTGTAATTATGATTAACCATTCTGTATGAAAAACAGAGATTTGTGTGAAAATAAATGATGAATTAGAATAATAACTTGGGGGAGCTACGGGGGGAGCTATAGTAATCAGAAAAATATCTTGAGGGAACGCGACCCTTTTACAGAGACACAACACGGGTTAATTCCATTGTTAATACGAATTTTCTCTTTATACACGGTGCTTTGGTTTGAAGGAAACAAGGAGATATTTAAAATTGAAGAGAACGAGGCAGTTAAAATTAAAGGGAACGAGGCAATATAGGTGAACATTTTGGTATGTCTCAATTTCCGTTCTAATCATCTGGGTGTGGTGCGAATATTCGATTGGGGTAGGATCATGAGATGGTGGTACCAAGGTACAGAGAGATACTGCACAAGGCATATCCAGTTTGAGGCACTCTTTCAATAGATTAATCATTTTGATTTCGATTTGGGCTGTGTGTGCCGCAAACCCATTCCTCGTGAAAACCCAAATAAACAAACGCCCTTCAAAGGACGTGACAACAATAAATTACAATGAAATTTCTCCCAAAAGTTAATGATATCTTTAGCGTTGATCATCAGATGACGTATTAACGTCAATTGTAGTGTTTATTTAATCTGGAGGCAGCCTTAACATACGGAACCAATTCAAGTTCCAATTCCAATGAACCAAGACCAATCCAAACTTAAGTTAGACTTGGATCTTTATTTTGCGTCTGTCTAGATATAATTATAAGAAAACAAACTGTAAGTTGCGTCGACCTAGTAATCATCTTGATTAACCTTGTGTGTAATATTTTGTTTTCATTTCTTTCCAGTTTTAGGTCGTTGGGTTCAGCAAAATCTATTGAAACAAAGGTTGAGATGCAAACGTTAACAAGCGTCGAGAGCTCAGCAGAGGACGAAAAACCCAAGAGCATAAAAGATGGTAAGGATATTCTGCTATTTCCACTATTATTCCTGCCTTATTTTTCTCTCACTTTTCACTCCTCACAACTCTTGCGCTATATCTCTTTCTTTATCTTTTTACAATACTTCGAACATGTTGAACTAAAGCTTGTTTCAAAGAGACTACTTCCAAACTATACCAACTGTTGTTTTTGTTTCTGACTACCGCACAAAGCAAACTTTGCCCCTCTTCAAGATACTGACAGAATTGGTTTTTCGGAGCGGTACGTTGTCAACGGCAACACATTTTTGACACCATTTGAATGCACCTTTTTCATCACCGTACAAGTCCGAGATCAACAACACCTTTGAAACGATTTATTATATTAACACTATTAAAGCAAAATGAATATCCTTTGTAACATTATATTTGAAAACTTTGGTACAGACTGTCACATAAAAACACTTTCAAGAGCTATTTACTAGATTTTCCTGTTACACTTTTCTAAAAATAATTGGTTTACATCTGTGTGTGAGGAATTACCATAGACGTTTGAATATTACAGCACATCCGAATCGGAAATGGAATTCATTTATATCGTGACTAACACCTAAACACTTCATATGCAAATCAACGCATTATATATTCTCCCAGAAGAATTCACTAAATTAAACCAACTTTTTAATACCCATTATATTATGTTAAATTGAGTTGGGAAAAGGGAGCAACGACAGATTTTGAAATACAGTCATATTTCAGCAGTATACCTAAGCGTATACAGGCGTCGACGGTCGCGATAGTAAGCCTTTGGTGAAAGATCGAAAACTGCTTGGGACCTGTTTGTTGAGCCCCTTTTAAAATAAAATTAATAACTTAATCATGATAATATGCTAAGAACAACATAACAAATTGGTACATCTGGTTTTACTCTTGTCGGGCTTTGCATTGGTTGAAACCTTGTTGAAACCATATCACATGTATTAAATATGTAGAAACAAATAATACAGTACATGTAAATCTGCTGGTTGTCAATAAAGCCTTTTGGCGGTTACACTAGTTCGTGGCCCACTTTCGAGGTAGGGTCAATGTAAAGAAACGAAGGCAAAGCTGTTTTGCACCAGAACCGTAGCTTTATTTAGAAATATCAACTGTCAGTTACTTAGTGCCATACTTTACAAGACAAATATATCAAATATAATAATATATTAACTGTCAGCAACATAAAACGTATAAAAATGAGTAAAGATAAGTACAATTCTTACTATACTTTCTTGATACGTCTTTTAAAATCTTAATAATAAAGCCTGGTCTGATGGAAGCTGCGGAATCAAGATCGATCATGTAAAGCATTTGATACTAAGGTCTAATAATCGGTGACAAGATATTAAACAGATAATTTCAATGATTTGGTATGAAGGAAGGTTTTGGCATGCTTGGACGAAGTCCGTCCCAGACCATGAAGGCAAGGTAAAGATATAAGTTATTATTATGGACCTGGAACTTCCTGGTACCGAAGTAGCTATATGAAGCATTATCTAAAATGAATCTAGATCTCTTGAAATTAGCACAATTAACCTTGTCATTTATAGTGAGTTGATTTGTCTAAATAGTATTACTTACATATGTGAATGTAAAGCGAATGTCATAAATACGGTAGTTTATGTGGAAGTATTGCATTGATTTCAACTCCCTAAGGTTGTAGAGATGGCACTTCGCGTCAGTCATCTGATGAGCAACTGAAATTATATAGGCCTACCTCATTTAAAACATTAAAGCAAGACTGAAAACAATTTTGCAATAATTATTTTATTGTAGCACTCTCAAACTATTCAATTTTTATTTCTTTATTTCTTTTTGAAAAACAAAAACAAGAAACAAAAGAAAACCTCTTTATGGTAACCGTTTACTTTCCAAAATACACAAACATGTATTCAACTACCGTATATCATTCATTGGTTGTGTTCTTTGCGACATTTCTTTTTGGGAAATACAATGTACAACCTATGCGTAAACCATTCAAAGTAATGACTCTGATAAACATTGGTAATTAAGTTTCTTTAGATAATTCTAATTCAAGTTTAATGAACCCAGGTAATGAAACATGTAATGACATCCATTTCCTTATCTCTTAGCTGTTTGTCGAATTGCTTCTAAACAATTTCCCCTCATCCCATATCTTATTCCTAAGTTTTCCTTCTAAGTGCCTTCTTCCAATAAACCACAAATGTTTTGCCCTAAAGTGTACCCTGGAAATCTAACCCACTCCTCTATCATCGCTAAGCGTTCATTTCCTTTTATTTTAGGGCGTTTTAAATATAAACTGCAATGTATACCTTATCCGATTGCTCGATAATTTGTGTAAAATAAAATAGATAATGTGACGTATATTTTAATTAGTATCAAAATGTATTTCTCCATTTTGTGCAATATGTGTTTAAGAATTGACTTTGGTTACAGACCAGACTGACTAAAAAAAAACCTAAATAACATGTCACCAAGTTCTTAAACGATCGTAAACTTGTAAGGAGTGGCATCATTTTCATCACATGGAAATAGTTCCCGAAAGTCAAAGTGTCGTTATATATCAGCGCCTTTGGGTTTTTAGTTCATAGAAGGTCGGAGTATTCCAGAAACAATCTGTCCGTTATCCAATCAAGATTTTCAGAGCTGAAAGACCTAATAACTTGTTCTTAACATCATTTCCAAAACAGGCATTCAGAGCAATTGCTTGCAGGAGTTGTTCTATTAGACAAAGTTAAAATGTTATTTCATTTTTTATTTCTTTATTTCTTTTTGAAAAAAAAAAGACGAAAAGCAAAAGAAAACCTCTTTATGGGTAACCGTTTACATTCCAAAATACACAAATATGTATGTCATTCATTGGTTGTATTCTCTGCGACATTTCTTTGGGGAAATCGTGAAAGTCATACAATGTACAACCTGTGCGTAAACCATTAAAAGTAATGACTCTGATAAACATTGGTAATTAAGTTTCTTTAGATAATTCTTATTCAAGTTTAATGAACCCAGGTAATGAAACATGTAATGACATCCTTTTCCTCATCACTTAGCTGTTTGTCGATTATTGCTTCTTAACAATTTCCCTCATCCCATATCTTATTCCTAGGTTTTCCCTCTTAAGTGTCTTCCCAATAAACCACAAATGTTTTGCCCTAAAGTGTACCCTGGAAATCTAACCCACTCCTCTATCATCGCTAAGCGTTCATTTCCTTTTATTTTAGGGCGTTTCAAATATAAACTGCAATGTTTACCTAAACCGATTGCTCGATAATTATGTTTAAAATAAGATAGACGTGACGTATATTTTAATAAGTATCAAAATGTTTTTCTCTACTTTGTGCAATATGTGTTTAAGAATTGACTTTGGTTACAGACCAGACTGACTAAAAAAACACTAAATAACATTTCACCCAGTTCCTAAATGATCGTAAACTTGTAAAGGGTGGCATCATTTTCATCACATGGAAATAGTTCCCGAAAATCAAAGTGTCGTTATATTTCAGCGCTTTTGGGTTTTTAGTTCATAGAAGGTCAGAATATTCCAGAAACAATCTGTCCGTTATCCAATCAAGATTTTCAGAGCTATTAAAAAGACCCAATAACTTAGAATCATTGATCTTTAGAATCATTTTCCAAAACAGGCATTCAGAGCAGTTGCTTGCAGGACTTGTTCAATTAGACAAATGTTAAATTACGTGTCGGTATATAAATATCATTCTCTGAGCTGAATAGCGTTATGTTTTGAAATTGTTTAAACATTTTCCTATAGCAGCCCTCTTACAGCTTCTTGTCATATTCTGTACAAGGAACACAAAATATATATACTGCTTACACTTTTGTAGGTCTTGCGTTTCTTGGGTTTGTGAAACATCACAACTGAACTTATCATTATCTGAATTTCATAGAGATTATACAATAAGAGCCATTCCTTACTTTCCACAAGTTTATTGTGTCAGACTTTTAGAAAAGATCCTTAATCTTTCAAATACCGAGTTACCGTTAACGTCACCCAGATTGGCACTCTGCAGCATGTTCAGCAAAATTGTCCACACTTAACAATGAACGTACGATATACTACGTAGTCAAACTCGATATGATCTTGGAAGAACATCTTTTTCCCAGATACGATGATATATTATTTGATAAAGCAATGAGAAATTTAATATTTGTTTAACGATATAACCACCAATATATATCATGACATCATTGAGTGTAACTGATATTTATTTGGCTTAAAGACCCATTCAGTGATCCCAGCGCAAGTGTGAAAAAAAAAGGTTTATAAATTGCTTAAAAGTGAAGGATAAGTCATTCAAATTGTCATTTGGTATTTTTGAAATGATATATTTGGCAAAAAACGAATAAAATAGCAGTACTGACGAAATTGAAGCCCCATTCAAATACATGTAGCTAATTTTGATACTGTCAGTATCTAAATTACAGATTTGTGTAAAATGTCCTATGTTGTCTACACGGCTTTCGGCTGAACCACTCGCAGGCTTTGTTAGCACATCTATGACAATGACAAAGGTACCAAATTCTGAATTTGGATGATTTTTACCATTGTTCGGATGAGCAAATCACTGAATGGGCATTTAATGTATCAACACACTAATGTTATGTTCTTGTTTTATTTTTACTACAGGTAAATCTCGAAACACTTGCCCGTATGAAGCTATAGAACAATGGCGTAATGAAGGAGCAGAATTTGATGCTAAAGACAACGCTCAATTACTAGCTCCAAGTGGGAACACCAGTGAAAACAACAGCAAAGGAACCAAAAAGTCACGACGCAATTCCACCAAAATGCGCAGCCTTCCACCAGAACCACCCACATACGCAGTTGTACGTAAACCCAAGAAGGACGAAGGTTCCGATGGAAAAGAAACACGCATGGCAGTTACGTCAATGTGCGGCGAAAGTTCGTCACTCAGCGCAAGTCTGGAAGGACCTTTTACAGAAAGAGAATCTGCTCATATATATGCGCAAATAAATCGTAAATCAAAAGGCGTCAGTAGTTCATGGAGTAGAAGCTCCTCATTACCATCCAGACCAACAACGTTGGTTTCTAATCCAGACTTACAAACAAGCAGTAGCTATAGAGCAATTGAATCTTTTACAAGAAGTCTCGGTAGAGCTACACACAAACTTGATGTTCGGAGAAGTGGTTCTGAAAGCTCCGGGTATAGTTCTCTTCAAGAGAGCAAAGAAACACTGTTGTATGATACATGCAGTAGGAAGGAGAAAACAGCAGGTGGAGCTGGTGTGGCTCCTGCTGCTTTATATAGAACACTAACAGAAAAAGGTCTATGTGGAAAGACTGAATATGATAAACTTAGCAGAGGTGTTAAAGAAGGAACACAGGAGAATGATGAGAGTATACAACGTGGCTATGCAACTCTTAATGGATGAGGCATAGATTTTGGTATTTAAATTGTATGAATTCACTGTTTCTTCTTAGAAATGTGACGTAATTACAGAATTAACGTTGCTGAAGGACAGAAATGAAACCATAATGTACTTAGTACATCTCGTGTTGTCCTGTTGGTATCCAGAATCACTCCCGCAGTCTGAACAGATGAAGTTATTACATATGGAATTGATTTGGTTGCCATCTTACTTCAAACTTGAAAGCAATGTATAGTTTTAGATTTGTCTAATACATGTAGCTAATTTACTTTGTCTTCAAGGGACATAAAATGTACCGCGATAACATGGTATATAACATATTTTCACCCGCCAGTTTTAAAGGCCAGTAAGAAATTACTTCGTAAGTTTCCAGATTCAGCAAATGCCAATCATAGTAGACCGGTAATTTTTGTTTGTTATGACTGTGTACACCATTCACCTAGAATTATGAGTTATCTGGTACTGGATAAATTTAGGGGAACAGGAGAGTAATGATTGGATGGCTCTTCTCTGAAGAGTTGTGTACAATAATGATGCATGGCCGAGTATATAAGTGAGATCAATGACGTAGACTTATGGTCTACTGATTTAATTTAGGCTCTGAAAAGGTTTTGTTGATAAATCAGGCAAGTTGAGAAAGAAATCCATACGATCAAAGACTGAATCTAGTGAGCTCATGCCAATGGCTCTGAAAAGGGCTGTTGTTATAGACTGGATGTGAAAAAATTACAATATCTTATTCACATCACACCTGCCTAAAATAAGGAAGACAATCATAATCAATGAATGTATCTACATGTTAATTCTAATCATGACTTCTGCATAAAGACCAATATTATTAGTCCCTTAATTGAATACCTGAGTGGAAGAAGGGCCCAACTCCATCAAAACTGTTTTTGAGATATTAAGAAAAACCCTAATATTTGGAAAGATTTTATATGCAGAATGTTTTCATCTTCAGGGGACCTTTAATACATGAACATACAATATTACATACATTCAAAATTATATATGATGTTTCCATGGCAACGGTAGAGGTCTTAATACGATCTGGAGTTGGGCTCTTCTTCCACTAATATACTGCAAGTGCCAGTTCCGTAAGCAGATCACTTTGTCATATATAGTTTTTATACTTGTTTTGTATTTCCATTTACTTTTAATATCCTTGATTAATGATGTCATGTAACATGTAAATTTATGTAGCAACACGGCCCCAGGGAAGACCAGCTCAAGGGCTGATCTGGGCTTTTCCGTGTATAAATAAAATTGAAATGAAATGAAATGAAAATGTGTTATAAATAGCTACAGAAATTTGTTAATTATCCATTAATTGCACAAGTAGAAGCATGTAATATGTTAGCAAGAAAGTTTATTGTAGTGAAAAGCAGATTTCATAGATGAACAAAATTCCTCTTTAACCTAATATTTGTGGAAGAAGGGCCCAACTCCATGGAGTTGGGCCTTTCTTCCATGAAAACCATGTTAGACTATTTAGAGAGTGGATTTTGGGTCATCTTTCACACACAAGGAAGAACAGTCTGCCGGCAATAAAATGCTGGGTCTAACTCATTTTTGTTCAAAAATGGAGTTGTGCCCTTCTTCCACTTAGGTATTCAATTGGTTAAATTCATTGTGCAAAAGGAAAAGACAGTCATGGGGCATACTACATGGGGACATGCATCACCCACTCACTTTATTGGAAAATAAGTCATTTTTGTTCTTTCAGTCACTTGGCAATTTAGGCCCAATGTCTCCCACCATCACCATCAATTAACCAATATACTGCCCTCTTGTGTGACAATTTCTACATGGCATTAATCATTTCTAATAAAGGTGCATGCATTATTTGTCTCTATGCAGAAATCATGACTATTACAGACTTAACAACACTGCTGGTCCCAACTACCCAAACTAATTTAAGCCTCTGGCAAAAGGTGTGTTCTGTTTATGATAAAATGCACTAGGAGGCATTTTACAAGGGTTTGCACAGATTTAGATTTAGGTATGTATACTCAGGTTTGTCTCTTTTTATATAAAAATTAATGCATTTGCCCAAACAAATATTAATAATACCGACACACCCTTTATCCATATTAGCAATATTTAAGTGATATATTGCAAAATCAGATGTTAAGTAACATTTTTTTATTATTTTATGAAAACTTATATACATAGAACTATTATGCAGAACTATTTTATCTTGAATTGATGTAGTACATTGTATTTAAGTGTATTATTTGTATAGAGGCAACAAAGATGGTGTATATATTTTCTTTGTACAGAATTATGTTTTATAATAAAACAAACCAACAATACTGTGATTAAACAGTCTACATCATTAATGTGTTGTTTCTTTATTTGTATTTTCTTCCCCTTCTAATGTACAGAGTGTATGACCGAAAAGTAAATGTGGAACCATACTTTTGCACGTAACACCAGAAAATACTTTTGGATTTCAATATTTCTTGAGCTATGTAAGATAAATGATTGAACACTTAATTTGACATACCATGGTGATTATTTATATTGACCCAAATTTGAGAATAGTGTGTCCCTTTTGGCAATATTAAACAAAAATAGATGTTTTAGATTTTAACAAAATCTGAAATAGCTCCTTGTTCCTTAAGGGAAAACAAACCTAACCTGCCTTCCTCTTCATAATTACAGCCTTTGAACATCTGATAATGTTGATAAAATTTTCAGTTTTAATAAATATTGGAATAATTATTTACATGTTTTGAGATCAACTAAAAAAATCTTGTAAGTTGAAGGGGATTTTGTGTGCATTTCTTAGCAATAAGATAGGAATTGTGTTTCTGAATTCAGAATATAATGTGATAAGATCAACAAAGGTCTAGTATGCAAAATAAGCAATTGGATCAATTCTGATATCAAATTGGATGGATTGAGTACAATGCCCAAATATATTGGTTGACCATAAGTTTTACAAAATATTAGTCAAGTTGTACAGCGATAAGCCCAATATTTTTAGAACTCATGGTGAGACCAATTTTATGTATTTGTGCGAAAAAAACATCCATAAAATTTTATAATTATGTTTTCAGAATCTTTTCTTGGTCAAAAATGTAGATTTGGGACAAAAATGTGATTTTTTGTCACAATTTGGTCACAAATGTGATTTTTGGTTCAAAATGTGTTGAGCATTTTGAGTCCAAATGTTGAATATATTGGATTCTTAAACTCTGCACAAATTATATGAAGGAAGTTTCTAAGAACATGTTAAATAGCAGGCATTATTGGGACATTTTAGTCATGCATATTTTAAAAATCAGGTTGACTAAACTACATTCTTTAAAAAAATGTTATCAAAAGTTACTACTCTAAAAGAAAAACAAAATATAGGGTTTTAAAAATTTACACTAAACTTCATTCAATGTTGAACAATCACAATCAGGCAATCAATGAATGGCAATCAATCAATCAATCAACATATCAATCAATAAGTCAATCAATCATACTATGTTTCAGTCAGACATCCCTGACACCATGTGGACATATTCTGGTCATATTCGCTGATGAAGTGATGTAATAATCGGATTAACTACCATAGCAATAGGTTCAAACAATTTTTGATTATATTGCACTACAAGCAAGTTGCACCCATCACCGGTGCATGTCTGCAATCATAGATTGAATACAATACCGCTCTTTTCAATGGTACTAATCTTACAGGTGCAAGTGATCAGCATGATATAAATATTCTATAGAATTATTATCCAGGTCTTTATCCCTGCTCTTTGACATCTATGGTTCAATGCAGAGGTACCATGTGAACGTACTAGTGCAGTGTGATATAATCAGAAATTGTTTGAACCTATTACTATGGTAGTTAATCCAATTAATACCTCAATTTGACAGCAAATTCCATTCATTGGTTTGTGGATATGACTGGTATGAAACGAATAAAACCAGAATTCAATATTGAACAGAGCACCTGCCAGGCTTATCAAAAATGAAAGATGACCTAGATTTTATATGTAATCATGAAAGATGACCTAGATTTTCTCTGTAATCACTGGCAAAATAATCTCACCTCAAAGGAGTTGTGGTAACACAACCTATGCTAAAATGTACAAATAATATTACAAATGTTCAGCTGCTGCTGTCATACAGAAAAGCTATACAGATATGGAAATTATAGGAAATACATCTTCAGAGTATTACTCCCTGTTTGAGCAAATTGCGGAACTCTATTTTTGCAAATTATAGGATAAGAAAAAAGGAATGACATGTAACCATAGGAAGTTGCATGGTCTTTAGTATATGTAATAGCAATGTAACCATAGGAAGTTGCATGGTCTTTAGTATATGTAATAGCAATACCTACTTATCCCAATTAGCCCTGTATATTTTATATCTACATTAAACCAAGGGAAATGTTGTGTTCTTAATAAGTTACCCGTATTAAAGTTGAGTTTCCAATGTGAGGTTGGTCAGTCGACACATTTTATAATTTATTTAATTATCCATTGTCGTTAGAAGTTAAGCTCAAAAATATTTTGTTCTCTTCTGTCGGACAATGGGCAAATGGAAAGCAACACACCAAATTTAACCAATTATATCAGTTTAAAATCATATAGCACACTATAACAAATTCATTACCCTAAAAATCATATTCAAAGATTTATTGCCAGCCAAGGCATTCAAGGCACTATTTATTACTCTTTTATTTTCCACAAAATTCATTCTAGATAGTGTTATAAAATGACAAATGAAGTTTACAAAGTAATACAAAATACAACATAAATCTTTTTTAATATAGTCTCAGGTTTTTCAATGTCCTTGTTTTGACGTGGTATATATCCTATTAATTTGACAAAAAATAAATGAAAATTGCAACAAACTTTGTTTTGTGAAAAATGTGTGAATCCGTATAATTTGTCCTCAGCCTTTGCCCACTAATCCGAGTGATCCCAGCAGATGATATGTTGGTCTATGACAGCTGTATTTGAGCTGTGTCACGACAGGGTTGTTACTAGCTTAATAACAGGCATATATCATATAGCATATAGTTATAAATCCCACTAAATATAATTGCTATGGTGATTACCACAGGGGTCTGGGAGGACATTATTATGTGGCACATCTGATCCAACCAGCATAAAGGAGGCCATTTTAAAAATTGAGTTATTTTCATGTATCATGACCAGCTTGCCCAGTACACAGGCATATTGTCCTGAAATCCCAACATCCCTACTTGGTTGCAAAGTTAAAAGCTGTTTCCCAAAGTATTTTATCATTATTTTTATTCCTGAGCCTGGTTGAATCAGATCATGCCACATAATTATGATCCATACAACACACTAACATGATTCCTCCTCATTCCTCTCCAAACCCAAAAAGTACATTTTCTAATGTGTATGCAGGGTGAGGGTCTCACAGAAACACTGAATGTCCATTTGAGACTCACTGCTATGATGCTTGAATTAAGGTCAAACTTAATTTGGCAATAGCCAGTCAGGCGAGTAACTTCCAGGATTTCTTATTCCTAGGACAAAAATAATTAGGCAAGTCATCTTAGTCTGTAATTATGTTAAATATGTTCTAGCATGTCGTGCATGTTTTTCCCAGTTTGACCTTTAAACCAGTTATGGATTGAAGGACTAAGTCAACTATAGTCATTGTAGTCGCCACTTTCGACTACGACCTGGTGATAATAGGTGACTATCTATTGTGTCCTCGGAAAAGGGGGAATATTTAAATAAATGCAGCTAGATTTACACTTAAAAATCACTTCAAATCCATTTAAATGTGGTTGAAATTATATTATATCAATCAACTTATTTGTGAGCAAAATTCAACAGTGGTTTGTGGTTTGGGTCACCCAAGGTTCTTGTTGCTTGTACTTTCCATTCTTTAGTTTTACAAACCAAATTTCGTGCACTACCACAAGGTTTTATCAAAATGTTGACCTCCAAATAGTCATCATAGTCAACTTTTTGAGGCCCACTAGTCGACTACTAAAAGAGCAACCAATCATCCTTGGATTTCTTATCACCACTACCATCACAGTAGGACAGTAGTTTGCTCTCATTATATAAGTTCAATGATTGCTAACTGCCAGAGTGCTATAAGTTGCAGGTATAGATTTGAATCTTACTCACCCAACAGCTAAGTTACCCGCCACTGGCCTTAAGGCGGGTGCTAAAGCCCAGCCCTGAGTTACAATTCAAATGTCAATTCCATGCCACATTTCCTGTCTATAACTTATATCAAATAGGCAGGAATTGAGAGGATTTTCTTACTACTACAGTCAAATTAAACCAGCTTTTTGCACAATAGCTTGTGTATTTAGGTTAGTCCTATATAGGGCATAGAAATACAAAATTGATGCATAAGTCATGCGTCAATGTTTCTCAATACTACAGCATTACATTCTCCCTACTTGGGAACAAGCAAAGTATATCAATATGAGAAATATCTACCCATACATTATATTTGAAGGGAAAAAAATGGTAAGAAATGCTTAAATTGGTTCAAATAGCTGTCAGCTTGATCTGTAGATTAGCATACTTTATCGATGATTCATCCTGCTATTTTCAAATGAGGGCACTATTGACTGTTCTTTAATGGAGTAATACCAGCTGGTTCATGATGAGATTGTCAGCCACTATGCACCGACTGCATACGTAAATTACACACAAACAAAGATATATATTGCACCATAAATATAAAGGTGCATTACAACAGAAAAATAAACAACATTGAATATTGAAACTACTGAGTGTGGGCCTATACTTTGATCAGCTTGTAATCGGCGGCCCTTATAACTTCGCGGATTAATATTAAAATATTTTATTTTGAGAATTGTCGTGACATCTCGCCAAAAGCATCACAAATCACTAATTCAAGTCCAGTATTTTGTCTACTTTCTTTAAAAGGGCATTTTGTGATCCACAGCATCATCCCCCCACTTTTCTAAAAAAAAGTTGAGATTTTTATATCACTGAAGTGGAAACCTCTGGCTACATAATGTTTATGTACAAATTATTTCTTGCAGATTAATTCGTTTAGCAAAGATATCCTGAAATTTGAATTTCGTTCTGGTATACCAGAACGAAATTACAACACATTGTCTATGGAGCAGTGTAATACACATAATCATGCATAACTCGCAAAACGCATAAAATCGGAATCAACTGAAATTTTGGGAATAAGTTTTTTTCTTGGATATCTACTGAAAAATGTCATAAAAAGAGGATGCTAGGATCACGAAATACTCCTTTAACACATAAAATATAGACCAGACAGGTCAACTAATAGAACTCTCAACGTGGGTCTACTTTTCAGCGTAGTGGTAAAAGCCTAACAATTCCTGCCTATTATGAGCTGATCAAACTATAACAGATGTGTCTTGGGTGGGCATTCCACACGCATGGGTCAGAGACATGCAAAGCAATATCACCAATACAACGACTAGTGAGAGGTATGGTCAGTCTAGTCCAATCCAGAGCAGGCGTAGGCAAACAGTGTCCAGTATCCTGAGAGGTATAAGGGTGAATGTCATCCACAAGGTATCTGAGAGCAGAGCCATGTAAAGCACTGAAATATTACAGTGATCAACTTAAAAGTTATTAAGTTCTTTGTGTAGGAGCCAGTGACGCTGATCACAATGAGTAGAGATATGATCACACCATTTTAAGCCACAGCTTTAAATACTCATGATCTCATCTGCAGTCAGAAACTTCCTATATTTGGCTTTGTTCACATATCTGCTGTGATCTCACAGGTGACATGATCTACTCATAAATGACATCACATTTATTGCTTAACAAGGTTTTATTTCAGTTAACTACTTTCAAAAATATCTTCTTGTTTGGATTCAAAAAAGCTTCTTTTTTTCTTCTTTGCTTTAAGTTTGGTCTGTTCTTCTGCAAGTTTCTTTTCTAATGCTTGACGTCTCATCATTTCAGTATCCTGCAACAACAACAAATTATATATCAGGGATTCAAAGTATGCTCTGGCAACCCTATTACGACTCAATGATACATTAGTCAAATTGATATATGAATATTACATTATATTACACGAATCAAGTGCAAGGGGTGTTACTTTCAGCAAACCAGGTCTTTTACTATGTAAACCTTTAAGAGCACTTGACAATATTCTCCAAAATACCTTTTTTGCATAAGATTTAAAATTAATGGTGTATGTTATTTTTAGTTGAATTTAGTTGTGTGTTTTTGACTGAGGGCAAGTTATGTGTGAGGATTATTGCGAAATGGATTGCTAATGGGCTATTCCACTTGAAATCCATACACCCCCAGACATAACCTTATTCTTCCAGACAGGGAGTGTGAATTTCAAATGGGGTAACCTAAATGGATGACTCCATTTGAATCTACACCCCCTGTCTGGTAGATTAAGGCCATGTCTTCCATAGGGGGTGTATGAATATCAGCTGGAATAAACCCAATTACTCGTCAAATTTAACTGAAAATACTACACACCTGAGTTGAGCTGCCAGGTGATGACATTCTTGGTGATTTCTTTGGTGAAACTCTATCAGGTGATTGGTTGGTTCCTGTTTGGGCTGCTTCTACTAGTGATGGAGGCAGACGTTTACGCCAAGAAGGACCTGATGGGGCTGTGGGTGCATCACCTACACCTGAGAAATCATCTTCATATTCTTCATCAGAATCTTCTGTTAAATTACAACAATATGAACAAGTTTTTAGCATTTAACGTCCATGTATAGATTCAAAAGACAGGTGTTACTACTAAATGAGGTGTAACCATTTTAAGATATCCTGTTACATCCAAATGTAGTTACCTACACCAACACACATACCCCCACACACCCCACAAAAGCACCCCCCATACACATACCCACACAATTTGACTTATCCCTCAAGCATTATCCATTATGTACACACAGACATACAGCTACATACACCTTACCTTGTATTAGTTGTGCATTATTAAAAGCATCCCTCATCTTAATCTGTCTGTATAAATCTTGACCTGATTCCTGGAATGCTGAAGTGCTTTGATTTGGATCAACTAATACCCCAAACTCCTGGATTTGTAAAACACAAATAAATTAAAATGGCCATTTACAAATAAATGTTAATAGTACTGTTAATTTTTAAGTCACTGAAATAAGACACATGCATCATTTGAAGTCTTGGTCTAAAAGAAAATAATCCTGCTTGGCTCTTCTTTTCTTCAGTATTGTACATCAATAGGGTATGTTCACATATCGACTGCGCAGAGCCAGAAGTGGGTAAGTGCAATAGCTATCATGTGTAGCTGCCATGTGTAGATGAGTACAATATACTGTGTGTAAATTGCCAAATGTTCACATGGCAGCTACTGCACTTACCCACTTCTGGCACTGAGCAGTCGATATGCAACATTTACATTTTCACACGATCAGCAAGAAGGCCAATGGTTTCTCAGTTTGACCAGCTGCTTGTACAGAGACAAGTACAGATCTCTATTATAATTGAAAATTAATAGTTTGCATCTGACGTCAGGGCAAAGGCACTGTGAGATTGGTTGCTTACCTAGCTGCGCAGTACGGCATTTTTGGTCTGGTTGCCAGGACATCATACCCAAACTAGTCTTTCTAATTCGGTCTTCAATTATAATCTATTTTATTTTCTTCTTAACACACAATAAATAACTCCCAGTGTTTACTCACCTTGGATTCATTCATATTATTTATGAAAATCTTGTCATCAAAGGGAGTTGTTTCTAAGTGTTCTGTAACAAAGTATTAACAATAAAAATGGAGTAAGTCATCATTACACTTACTTAAAAGATTTAACAAGCTATGACCAAAATTGGGTCACTGAAGCAACAATAACTGTCATGGAATTAAAGACAGACTTGTAACTGCATAATAACTACAATTTGGCACTTTATGCCACCAAAGTCATCACATGTGAAATGCTGCTAGCACTACTGCTGTGTTTGCTAACACTAGTATGTTCATGGTTTCACACATGAATGTTTTGTGTATGTTGTCTGTCAGTGTGTATGTTGTATCCCTTTATATCAAAAGACTTAAACATTGCCATATTTGGATGAAACACTAAATACAGCTTCAAGGCCATAACAAAGTCTGTCTCAATGCAGGTCAAAAATGGACAACCTAAATGAGAAAGGAATTATTAACAGAATTAAGAAATGTGATGGCCTGTCAAGCCACATTTTACTTTGAGGAAAATGTGTAAAACCAATTTGCAATGTGTGAGCAGGCCAAGATGGCATTATTATACTATTTAATAATGCACTCCTCATCTTTTCTTCCAGGGACAGGTCCAAGTTGAAGGTTCTCAGTTGGAAAATCCATGGTTTGCTATTTAAATAAACTAAGGGTGTGAGTGCTTTTGCATATAATTATTAGTCCAGTGTACTTACTTCTTGAGACCTTGGCACCTGATGCTTTGTAGTCATCTATCTCTGCATCTTTCCTCTTAAGAATTCTGAACAATTCTTTCTGTCTTCTTAACAGCTCAGCAACCATGCTCATTAATGGTGTAGTCAGGTGCTCAGCACTCTACAAATTTAGTTTAAAACAACAAAATGTTAAAAATAGATGACATATCAGATAACTAATTCATGTCGCTAAATGAAGCTAAACATTCATGTATGGATGGCCACGTGTTTTGAACTCGCCACCCTTGGCGTTACATCACAAATATTATGAATTTTTACACCAATCAAGTTTCAAATTAGAATATCTCCACAACTATCAACCCTAAACTAGCAAAAGTATACATTTTTGGAAAGCTGAAGGCATAAGCAATTTAAATATACACATTTCAACTCATTGTACAGGGTGACCTTGAAGTTATACAGGGTGGAATAAAAAAAATCCAAAAAAAAATGGGTCACTTAATGCATTGCTTATTACTAACTTGCAGTTATAAACTGAAAGTAAACAACATTGATTTGGTTAGAGGTTAGGGGAGCCCACTGATTTTGGAAGAAAAAAAATCACAGCTGTTTGGTAATCTTGGAATACAGGGTGTCCCAAAATATGTTCAAATTTTTTTACAATTCAACATATTTTGAACTGAAACATTTCACCCCTAGCCCATACAAAAAAAGCAAGTCCATATTTAGATTCCTCATCAAATTTCCTCTCAGAAAATGTAAACTTTGACTATGATAGGATAAGTAATTAAAGATTTAGGGCAACTTTTAGATTTTGAAGACATCCGCATTGCTTACTACAGTGTTTAATATGAAAACAGGTAGTTTTGCACATAAAAGTTTGCATTTCATAGACTAAACCAATCATAAAGAGTTCAAAATGATTAAAAACAATTAGCAGAATAAATTATCTTTCAAAAGAGCTCTTAACCATGTCTGTAGCCCATATGGATGCAAAGATATGATCAGTTGATTCAACGCGTACACACAAAATCTTTATTTCCCATAGACTTTGCACATACCGCCACCGCCTCATCCGCCACCGCCTCATCCCCCACCTCGGTCATTCTGAACTCAAACAACTCTAACTCCACTATCTTAGCTGATAAACAATTCTCCTTTGGAGGTCTTTTAGGGCACACATTTAGCTACAACATGACACCAAACACACTTCAATACCTTTTGTTTAAGCAGAGATATAACAATTTGAACGAGTCTCGATTTGGAAAAGCGTAACAACACCACCATTTTTGGGTGGCGAGTTCAAAACGCGTGGCCGGATGCTTCAGGGATACTGGTTTGTAAGGGGTAAAAATTAAAAGAAAAATAAACATCTCCCCATAAACTGCATTTTGTTTGCTTTTATACGAGGGTCTGCAGAAGGCCATAATATGAATCTCGCACTAAATGCATAAGGTTGTCAATCCACAAAAATAACATTAAGCATGCAGAGGCAATAAAAAGACCTTAATTCTTTTTCTTGTGCTAAATTGAGCTAAAATCATGAAAGACAAATGTTGGCACACTTTAACTATCTTTTGGTATATCTCTGCCCCTGCTCTCCCAATTCAATGTTGGACAAAGCCATGTTGTCATCAGGTCCGTGAGACCCTCCAACATTGAAAGATAGGGATGGAGAAGGGTGGGATACAAGGCATGATTCACTTGCCTTCATACCATGTATTTGAATTGTGTTGAGCAAGTGTGCGAACTATTTTTGTACACTGATTGGGCTAATCCATTTAAATTCCACATTCACCCTTTAGAAGATTTTGGAAATACAGGCACATTATTAGCACATTAACTAACTTTATTTGAAACTCACACACACTCTGAGGAAGATTCAGGTTGAATCTTTCTCAGACTTTCTCAGAAGGTGCATGGAATTCAAATGGAGCTGCCCATTTGAAATTCATACTCTCCTGTGCAAGATATTTCTAACATATTCCACATGGGTAGTGTGTGTTTTAAATGGAATGGCCCATTGTAGCTTCCATTCTACTTGACAAGACTAACCACCGATTGTCTTACTTTACCTATATGAAACGCAATGATCTGTTCCTGGCTGAATATTCCCAACTTGATGTTTGTAAATGTGTATTTGCCTATCATGATTAGCAACAAACTGTGATCTCTGTAGTTCACTTACATATTTTTCTCTATAATTGTTACACTGCATGCAAAGCTAAATTTCCCCCCAAAATATTGACATTATTGTGTATGTCTTATGCAGTACCTCTTCATGTAATGCCTCCTTGAGATGGAATTGCCAGGTAAATGGTAGTGCTCCTTCTAACTGTGTAGCCATATGAATAGTAACAGCATCTTCTTTTTGTGTCAATTTACTTATGGAATGTGACATGTTTTCTTCAGACACACTATCTTGTAGATGATGTAATAATGTTCCTAAAGGTGCCTCAATATTGGGATTCAAAGTCTGGGGGAACAAGACATTAACAAAACATTTTGGTAAAATGTGCCTGAAATGCATGAAAAACTTGGTAAAATACGCAAATCTATGCGAGCAAAAAAACTTTTTCTTGCATTTTGACGAAAATGGTAAAAATTACCCATTTGTAGGATCCAAAGATGATAAAACAAGAGACACTGTCCTACACTTTCCAGGATATTTGCAGAAAGAAATTGATTAATAAGTGTCCTTCCTGCGATTTTTGCTGTGATTTTGAAAACCTTATAATATGGCCAGTGAAAGTTAATCACTTGGTTACTGTTTCCTATGAAATACTATAAAAAGCGAATGCAGATAGTCTTACATGAAAAACTTTTTAAAGCTTTCTCTGATTAATGGTGGAAATGTACATTTGAGTGTACCAAACAGACCACATTCATGTAATAGATAAGCATGCTTGCCAATCTAATGTCACTTTTTAATTGTATTAATTGCAAACCTTGGTTCTTTGTTGAAATTGTTCCTTATCACACTGTTCCTGCCACATCCTCAGTCCATCATACACCATAATCTGGTAGGTTTCATCAGCAAAATGACTCTTCACCAGAAGTGTCTTCTCTTTGTATCTGCATGGTGCCCACTTAGCTGCTTTCAAATCAGGCTTCCAATGCCGACGCCACTCTAGAAGATCTGCCATTTCAGTTTTCTAATTTGAGAGAAAAGTACATGTACCACATGGTTATTAAAATGGTAAGTGTATGCAAGATTATATTGCTAGCTACAGAAACATGTTTATTTACCCTATATTCTGAAATGCATCAACATTTTCTAATTAAAATACAATATTATACAAATACAAGTATACTCAACCCAGACATATGACAACAAAACAAAAATCAACAACAAAAAATAAAGCAAACAAGCAACTTTTGATTTACTTTAAAAGAAACACCACTGGCTATCTGAGACGAATATCCGTCTCAGCTGGCTATGAATGTGACTTAGTTTGATCGCATCATTCACATTTCTCATTAAAAATCTTCCGAATGCAAGTCTAAATGTTGTAGACATATGTACAGCAAAATATTATCAAATTTGTAAAATTGTAAATTGGCATTGATGTTATAATTTTAAGACCAACTGCACGATCGCAAGCCTCATTTGCACAACTTGGGATCATAGTTGAGTTATTTGACACAAAACTATCCCTGCAAAAGCTCAAAAATATTGAAATCATTCATCATAAATAATTTTGTTTGTATAGATGTAGAAAGATGTTTCTGCTTCTGTTACATTTACTGTATTATTGAGTGCAATAATGATGATGATGTGTTACATTTGGGTAACTTTGTGAGTAACTGTCACAGTTTAGTGCACAGATCTGCATATGGCGACTGGTAGCTAGTGTCTGGTGTCTCCTTTTGAGGCTATTTCCAAACAAGACCAGACCCTAGTCTATCAAGTGAAAATGATGCCTTGCAATCTTGCAGATAATCTGAAAAGCTGTGCACAGATTAGTTGTCCTCACCCATTCAGATAGGCACTTCTTGATAACAGAAATGCTGGCAACATGGCCAAAGGTTTCCTCCAAATCAAGTTTTAATTGAGTGGCTGGCTTGGTAGGATCTTCCTTACTGCGGGCTATCAATGCACTTTCCTGTTCTGATGTCATTGCCTTTGGCCTTCCACTTCTTGTTTTGTTCACCATGGTACCATTCTCTTTGAGCTTTTTAAGATTGTATCTGACACAAGATTCACTTATGCTTAGATGGGTTGCAATGCGTCTATTAGACAAGCCTTCTTGGTGAAGAACTAATATACATTCCTTCTGTGCAGACAACAGTTCACCTCTCTTTCCCATGGTGCGTTGTGTTGTCTTTTACAACTGTGAGTCATGACAAATTAAATTTGAAATATTAAAGTTTGACAAACCAAAAGATACATGTATGGCAGCACTAACAGTAGGTGTGACTTTGTTGAGGATATTTCAATAGCAACAGTTTATTCCCCGGAGGCGGGGTGGCACTCAAACTCTAGGTGACGTCATCCTACGAGCAGAAAGGGTAGGGTTTTCAATCAATCAACCGAGCCCTTGGATCTTATGGATCCAGCTGGTTGCCTTCATACACACCAACCTTTTATAGTGTTTGAGGTAAATTTGCATCAGTGAAGGGTGTGTTACCTGTGTGGGAGATTGGGGGGGGATTGTTTTGCTATATGAGGGAAGGGGGTGAAGCATGAGGGGAGGGTTTCAGTGTTGGTGGGATGAGAATGGGTTGAGATACATGTAGGTGTAAAATTAGCTTTTGAAGACATGTGTTTTTTCTATATTTTTAATGTTTTCATTTATTTTCACATTTTACAGCAAGGTTTGCAATAATCTATTTCTCAGTCACTTTAATGTTTTATATTTATAATCTTGTAAATTTGTTGATGTAAATCTAATGCAATTTTAATATTTTTAATGTAACTGTCATGAATTTTGGCTTTTTGCAGCGAAGTGGTTTGAAGAAATTTGCAGTGAATAGGAAAAAATGAGGACTTGAGTCCTACATCATTGTCAAATACCCTGTTATTCTCCCAATAATACCAAATGGAATTTGATGAAAGAGGCAAATGTAAGCAGACTAGCCAGTGGCAAATACTTTACAATATTTGTTAAATAAAAACCAATAAGAAATGTCAAAGCTTCCATGCAACCCCTTCCCAAGCCCACTCTACTACCCACTTGGCATTTTGTGTCACAATGAACCACAACATCAAATACATCATGAACCCCTCCAATAAAAGCATTACAAAAAACTTAACAATTGAGGTGAGTGGGATGGCAGGTTTTAAGCATTTAGCCTAACTAAAAAACACTGATGTGTACTTCTAAACAATAATATATTCATGATATAGGAAAATAGTCAATCACATTTATACTTCCATAGGGTCTGGCAATTTATATCAAAAATATAATTTTGGGCATTTTTCCATTCCCCAGAAAAATCATGCAAATTAAATGGGACAGAAATGACACACCTTATATCAAGCCTTCAGATCTCCTTTATGATACCATTTTACTTGTGTGTCAGCTTTCTCAATATTTGAGTACAAACACTGCTCGGTCATCTCCCCCCGACATGCTTTAAGCAATTTAATCATGTACTCATAATTTGTACATGTATAACATAAACATAAAAAACAACATTTTAAGTCTAAATATATGACTTACAAAGACAAATGACCATCATATTTATAAAAGCACATTAAAAACTTTCCCATTGCAAGTTTAAATGATGCAAACATGTATACAGCAAATATATTATCAGATTTTGCTCATTAAATATCAAACATATCCATAGAAATTAAGTTTAAAATATTTTCTTTTCTCCGCTGATATATTTGTTCTAATAATAAATAATAATCAATGGGCTATTATATCACTTTTTCTCACAGAAATTGCAATGGGGTAACATTTCGATACTTGTCATAGTTTGGCCTCTATCACCCCTTACCCCTTACTGACTGAACGTGTCAACCTCACTCCTCCCCTCCACCTCAAAATACAACAAACAACGAACCATTCATGCACCACCCAAATTTATAGCTACTTGATTTCTGCATAATAATTAGCATTGATGTTATAATTTTAAGACCAACTGCACTATTGCAAGCCTCATTTGCACAACTTGGGATCATAGTAGAGTTATTTGACACAAAACTATCCTGGCAAAATCTCCAAAATATTTAAATCATTCATCATAAATAATAAATAATTTTGTTGCCTTTCCAGAGGTCTCTACTTTGAAATTTATTTTTACGCTCTCCTGTAATGGGATTGAGTACTCTTTTAAAATGGCAAAGTTTGTCTACCTGAAAATAATGCTGTTATAATTTTGTTTGTATACTGTAGACTGACAAATGTTGCTGCTTCTTTTACATTTACTGTATATTGTGTGCAATAATGATTATGATGATATGTTAAGTTTGGGTAACTTAAGTTTGGGTAACTTTGTGAGTAACTGTCACAGTTTAGTGCAAGGATCTGTGCATGATGACTAAGTAGCTAGTGTCTCCTTTTGAGGCTTTTCCCAAACAAATGATCAGACCTTAGTCTATCCAGTTTACAAGTGAAAATGATGCCTTGCAATCTTGCAGATAATCTGAAAAGCTTTGCATAGATTAGTTGTCCTCACCCAATCAGATAGGAACTTCTTGATAACAGAAATACTGGCAACATGGCCAAAGGTTTCCTCCAAATCAAGTTTTAATTGAGTGGCTGGCTTGGTGGGATCTTCCTTACTGCGGGCTATCAATGCACTTTCCTGTTCCAATGTCATTGCCTTTGGCCTTCCACTTCTTGTTTTGTTCACCATGGTACCATTCTCTTTGAGATTTTTAAGATTGTATCTGACACAAAATTCACTTATGCTTAGATGGGTTGCAATGCGTCTATTAGACAAGCCTTCTTGGTGAAGAACTAATATGCATTCCTTCTGTGCAGATGATAATTCACTTCTCATGGTGCTTTGTGCTGTCTTCTACAACTGTGAGAAAAATAAATCCTGTCAAGCAAACTTGAAATTATGAAGTGGTCAAAACCAAAATAAAGATAGTAGCAGCAGATGGCACTTTGTTCAGGATACTTCAATAACAGCAGTTTATTCCTGTCATGGAACATCTGAATACATGTATACATATGACTTATGACAAATCACATACATTTTGCATCCAAAGTCTGATCAGCACATATATCAGCTTTTACCTCATTCATTCCATAAAACACCCAAGATAAACTGTACCATCCATGCGATAATTAAGCTAAAGCTAATTAATTATATGGTTGATACTACATTCACAAATGGATCTTTATTACAAAATATTCATATATTTTCATATTATTTTGTTGTGATTATGACTTCTACATGGGTGCCAGTGAGTGCACCACTACATGGCAAATTTCAACAAATTTAGCAAATTTTCTCAAAATGCTTAGTGTTCATTCTGGTGTGACCAAGACAAAGCCAATAATGCATTGATATTATAGACATTTTGAGGCTATTAGCTTTGTTGATATTTTTACATATATTTTTAAAAGGAAATTATAAATTTATCTCATTTTTATTGGAAAAGCTGGACGGGTTATGGAAGGCTTTGGGCATTATCCAGGTTGTCCAAGTTCCCAAGCTCACAAAATGTGGGTGGACGCCTCTTCCTGTACCTTCATGACCTTAGAAACTTTAGGCAACTTATAAAAGAGATCTGGCTTTGTGCAAGGTAGATAGAGGTTGTGCAGATGACGCATCATACCCAGTGGCGTAGCTGCCGGGGGGGCAATTGCCCCCCCTGGCAAAATTTGCCTATTTGGGACCCCGCCCCCTTGTGCATGGCTCGAAAAAGTGGGGAATTTGGGAAGCTCATTCCCAGGAAATGTTGGTGTTTGGAGGAAATTCTGGTTTTGGAGGAAATTGTGTCTTTTTGTATATAAAAACATGCTATAAATGGTGGGAAATTTAGCTTGCTTCCCGGGAAATTAACATTTTTTCTAGCCCTGCCCTTGTGCAAGGAAAAAAGAGGAAAAAGGAGGGAGAAAGAGGAAAAAAGAGAGGAGAGAGAGGGAGAAGAGGGGCAGAGAGATGGAGAATCCATACGATATGCAATACCATACGATTATTATCAATAAGCCTGGGCAAAAATTGTCTATTTGGGGCGGAGCCCCCAAGTGCAGGGAAATTTGGTGGATTTGGGCCCCCGCCCCATACAGGCTTGCCCCCCCCTTGGAAAAAAATCCCAGCTACGCCGCTGATCATACCGACTTTTACCGTAATGGCGTAAATATGGCGGACTACACAAATGCATTCAACAAAAACATAATTGCAATCTACTGCGACAGTTCGTCTCACACACATAACAAATACACTACGATCAAATAGGTTGATGGCAACATTTGATTGAATTTTATAAGCTTACTTACTACCGTACTTACTACTAGCTAACTAGTTTAGGCCATACCATACAAATACATGACATGCCATACCCATCATTCTCTCACCCCAGTATCATTACATACACACTACACACGTCATTACAAGCAAATGATGCATCAACTGTCAATACCTGAATTAGGTATCCTAGGTGAATTCAAATTTGCCATCAAATTGCATCGTTTTATATATCAAATTAAAGCCCTTGAGTAAACTAAGCCAAAACTGAAAACCTTTTTTTCATAGCACTGTCCGTAGCAAAGTTACATCTTGTCAAATATTGACTTTCATCAAAAAGATTCAGCTAGCAAAATTCCCCAAAACGGCATTTCGGGGGTGTTTCTAGATCTTAGTCTCATGGCGATGGCAGCTTTTTTTAATGGAACTGCTATCAAAATCCTCTAAAATTCCATGTGCGACTTGATTATCACCATAAAAATCATATATTTGGGTCAAGTGAAGTATAGAAAACATATTTATGTAGGTTTCCTTCACCCACCTATTCTCGAAAAAAATTCAAATTTCTATGTAAATATGCATTGTGTTGGGGCCCCGGTCTCGGCGAATTCGCTGACTAGTAAATGTGTTAACTAAGGTTTGCCTAGGTTACCTACATGATAAATATTGCAATAAATCTTACCGACTTTGAACCTGGAGTTAATTAAATAACGTCAAAAACAGCAATTTTTCGCAAAAACTTAGGGCAGCACACCACTAAATCCTTCCGCATTTGGTGTAACCCTTGATAGTCCCGGTAAACATAGGTCGGTAGTGCAAACAAGTGGGTGTCCCTTGGGAGCAAGATGAGTAGCCATGATTGTTTATTATAATTAAATTAAAAGATATGCAATTGGTAAATGTTCAGAATATCACAAAATGGTGCATCTTGATCTGGTCAAAAGTTTGGCTCCCAAAACTAATCCGCGTACGGACATGGTAAGGAGGCATTCGTGCAAGCTGAAAATAAGGGTGGCGCTGTTCAGGTCCCCGTAGCTTAAAAGTTAGTCTCAACTTGTATAAAAAAACCCATTTTAAATTAAATTTTAATCTTTATTTAAGACATTGGTGCTACCAAAATATGAAAAATGGTTTTACATGGGGTAGAAAAACAAACTTACTTTCATGTATATTTACACGTATTTCAATGGGAGTTTATTTAGTGGTGTGCGCCCTTAGGGGTGCACTACACTAAATCCTTCCGCATTTGGTGTAACCTTCAAAGTTCCGGTAAAAAATAGCACCTATGCGAAATATATCGGCGTCCCGAGGGAACCAAATTTGAGTGACTCTTGGTTGTTTTGATAAAAAGATAGAATAGGAGCTCAACATTACATATCTGTTCAGAAAATTTTCTGAATCGAATGTGCATGGGTAATAGGCCCTCGGAACAATATCATGCCCGGAACTGGTAAGGAGGCGAGCGTGTCGGCTGAAATTCGGGATGGCGCTGTTCAGGAGTTCGTATCTCTCAAGTTTGTCTTAAGAGGGCGCACCACCAAATCACTCCACGATTTATGTACCAGTGAAATTCGGTTAAAATAGTCCACCGCTTATTTGAGCTTGTTGCGGCTTTATTTTCTAAACGTATAGTCAAATCTTGCCCATTTTCAGCTCATTTGCTTCCGACAAGTGTATACATGACCAAATTTGAGAAAAATTCCCAAAATTTTATTTCAGAGTTGAAGTTCTGGCGCGAATTTGAACAACGTCCGGTTTCCAAAATTGAGTGATTTTTTAGGGTTGAATTTGCACAATTTTTCTTTGCGGCAAAAAAAAAAAAAAGTCGGTGGTTAGCAATATATTCCGTTAACAGAATAATATTCTACATATGATCAGCTTTAATTTGATACCAAGCTTTATAGTTGAAATACGTAATTCAAGTGCCAAAACGAGATCCAAATGTAGGCCTTTTACCGTGTATTTCAATGGGCGCGTTTAATGGTGGTGCGCTCCCTTAACTTGTCCCAAAAAATTAAATTTAAATAAAAGTTTAATCTTTATTTAAGACATTGGTTTGATCAAAATATTAAAAATGTTGTTACATGGGGTAGAAAAACAAACTTACTTTCTTGTATTTTCCCGTGTATTTCAATGGGACGATTATTTAGTGGTGTGTGCCCTTAGCAAGGGCGCACACCACTAAATAATCTTCCCATTGAAACACGTGTAAAAACACCGGTTTTCTTTGCTCATTTTGAGGCCTTTTGGGCTCGTTTTAAAATATTTTATGATGACCAGTCGATTGCAAATCGATGAAAGTTTAACATATGTTTCAATGTATGGGGTTCTTCCATCTCGTTTTCCCGCTAGGAGGCCGCGAACAGCGCCCTCGCTGTTTTTGACATGCTCTCAAGACTGCAAACCCGATTCTGCCATTTTTTAATTCGCGGACCTATTTTCTCAATAATTATAAAAATGCGACTTTTTTGTCGTCTCAAATTTATGTATAGGCTTTACACTTTTATTTAAGCTATAATTCGCCACTCTTTCTGATTAATAAGTCTACAGACCAGCCCAAAATACCTCAAAAAGTTTCTGTTTTTACCGGAACTCATTAGGGTTACACAAATGGCGCATTGATTTAGTGGTGTGCCCCTTCAAGGAATAAATGATGTTCATAAAATCGAATTTTTTTTATATTTTCTTGAAATATAAAATGTTTTGAGTAAAACATTAAAGGTTTGAGTGCTATGTGACATCCACATCAAGAGAAATGTCCTATCAAAGATACATGGTGCATGCCAAAAATGTGCACATTTTCAACATTTTGACCATTTGTGCTTATTTCCCTAGATTTGTATTAAATACCAATTCTCAACATATAGTTTTAGACCGTTTATCTGCTAAAAACCGCTTTAAAATGAAAAGAAATTAGGTTTCATAATAGCAAAGGTCTATATATTAATGATTTTACAACAATCACCCCCCCCCCTATAAAATAATTAAGATTTGAGAGGTTCAAAGACTTGTGCCGATTTGTCACCTTAAGACAATTTTGCTTCAAATCTGAGAAATATTAGTTTTCTCACAATTTTGACAGTTTCTTTAACTTTGAAGGCCTCTGAGAGAATAAACTTAGCGCGACTTGCATCTAAAACGCATTAAATATATTCACTAACATAAAAACTATCTATATAAACCAAAAACCGCAATTTAATCGAAAGCCAACTTCAATTTTGGCTGAATCTCTCAAGAGCACGATTTTACGCCTAGGCCCTTCGAAGGGCGCACACCACTAAATAATCTTCCCATTGAAACACGTGTAAAAACACCGGTTTTCTTTGCTCATTTTGAGGCCTTTTGGGCTCGTTTTAAAATATTTTATGATGACCAGTCGATTGCAAATCGATGAAAGTTTAACATATGTTTCAATGTATGGGGTTCTTCCATCTCGTTTTCCCGCTAGGAGGCCGCGAACAGCGCCCTCGCTGTTTTTGACATGCTCTCAAGACTGCAAACCCGATTCTGCCATTTTTTAATTCGCGGACCTATTTTCTCAATAATTATAAAAATGCGACTTTTTTGGCGACTCAAATTTATGTATAGGCTTTACACTTTTATTTAAGCTATAATTCGCCACTCTTTCTGATTAATAAGTCTACAGACCATCCCAAAATACCTCAAAAAGTTTCTGTTTTTTACCGGAACTCATTAGGGTTACACAAATGGCGCATTGATTTAGTGGTGTGCCCCCGCAAGCAAAAGGCGTACAGATAGCCCGTCGTATTAAAATTCATACATCGATTCGCTCAGCACTGCTCAGAAGGCAATTGATTGATTGATTGATTGATTGATTGATTGATTGATTGATTGATTGATTGATTGATTGATTGATTGATTGATTGATTGATTGATTGATTGATTGATTGATTGATTGATGTATTGATCGATCGATCGATGGATGGATGATTGATTGATTGATTGATTGATTGATTGATTGATTGATTGATTGAATGAATGAATGAATGAATGAATGAGTGAATGAATGATTGAATGATTGAATGATTGATTGATTGATTGACTGATATGTTGATTGATAGGCTATGTTGATTGATTGACATAATAGGCCTAAAGTTTACTCAGTGCAATAATTATAAGCCCTGCATGGGGAGGTAAAATGGGCCATTATGAAAAGGTTTGACCACAAAAACGATCTCTATAAATGCATCACACAGTTTAGGGAGTAGGCCTATTAATAAATACTTTGGTGGGGGCTGGTAAAAAAGGGAGGGGCAAAAAAAAATTTGGACCTTAAAAGAGGGGGGGTTATCAGTGCTTTTGTTTGAAAAAATGATGGCACTTAGTGCACACATATCTAACATTACATTAGATGATCAGCAACATGCAACATCTGGGTTGGCCTAGGAAATACTGGCATTTTTATCATAGAATTTTTTATCTCCGATATAGGCCTATATAGGCCTAAAGCATGAAAGATGTACGTAGCTACCCAGGGGTAGCTACAAACATGATTATGCACCAATCTGATCAAAAACTGGGGAAAATACAACTAAATCAAGAAAATATTGCAAATAATTTGCACGTCAACTGCACACTTCAGTTTACTATTTCTCATTGTGGAATTATTTTGTATAGGCCTACATAGGCCCATGGGTAGGCCTATTATAGGCAGAGTGGGCACAGGCCACCACGGTCAGGGGGCCAAAACTGATGCCTGAGAAACTGATGCTGCTTTGCCTACGAACCTCCAAATGAATCCTCTTTTTCATTTATCCTTGTAAAATCAAATAGGGCCTAAACACCCTGATTTGGGACAAATCTAAATTAAGTATAAAATGAAAATTTCCTTGTGCTTGTAATACATGCGCAATTGTCCCACCGGGAAATTCGGGACTGAATTCAAACATTTTCCTCCTCGATGACATGTGACCCACTGATTCAACTCTTTAGGCCTGATTGTCACTGAATACGAAAAATGCCAAAAAACACCCTAAAATGCATGCTTTTTTGGCCCTTATTTCCAAAAATTGACCAAACATTAAAATTTGAATTTTATTGCCAGTTAGGACTACCTAAAGGATTAGGATTCAGCTAGGCCCTATGTTTCATTTAGCAAAACAGGATAATATTTTTTTAATCCAAAACAATTAGTTCTATATTTTTCTGGAATACGGAGTAGTGGAAAATAGACATTTGAAGTTGGTTTCTGCCAAAACATCAAGTGTTCCCTTCATCCAATCAGATTTTTTTATATATCGAACGAAGGCTAACAGCTCTGCTAACGCTTCCCCCTAAAAACACTTGTCATTAGTCAACAGATGACACAATTGAATTTTTATAGCAACGCGAATGTGAAGAATCTGTTGAAAACGACCTATTCAAGCAGACTTTTTGACCAAAATGTAGATTTTAAAAGTCAGCAATATTTTTCAAATTTTATGTCATTAAAAGGGCATTTCGTGATCCACATCATCCCCTCCCCTTTTCTAAAAAAAAAAAAGGTTTTTTATATCACTGGAAACCTCTTTTTAGGGCATGAAGGGGGGATCAAAAATTTTTTCAGACCATGACAAGGGAAATAAAAAATCCCTTAGGAGCAGGAGGGATCAAATTTTTTTTGACGTCTGAGGTTCCAACTTTTCCTACCCCCCCCCACACACACACCAAAGTATTTTTGAACACTCCTAATACGGAATAAAGCAAAATTTACTGAAGGAAAAAAAAGAAGATTTTTGTAAAATGAACTGAATTTGCCACCGATCTCACAGCTCCCCCCTGCGCTGTTGGAAAATATAATTATATCGATACGCTCGAGACGTAAACAATGATTGCGCAATATCCTTGCAACATACCGGAAGAGAAATTCATTCATCGACTGATCAACAGACAAGCCGGATACAAATGAAGTGTAATCTACATGATAGAGCAAAAAAATTAAAAAAATTGCTTGAAGTATTAATATAAAAACATCACCATCAATCTTCTATGTCATGCTAGAAGTTGAAAACAAGTTAGCGCTATTAGATTTACCGTACGTGGTTCTCTACGAGATTTTTTCATACCTTTCCATCGCCGATTTGGGCCGTCTTGCTCAAGTATGCAGATCATTGCGTGTAATCAGTGGTCATGATACAGTGTGGCGAAAAACCAGTGAATGCTTTATCAATGTACACGTCGATAAGCATATAGCTACTAGTACTAGAGAGAAGGAGAATCATGAAAGGTAACTAAACGTGATGTGACCAAAATATAAAGTGTTTACGGTATAATTATGAAAGCACTGGCAAAACTGCTTGTTTAGGGTCCGTTTTGAGGTTCATCTATAACAATGGTATCCACCTCAGTCGGAATACAAGTGCCCTCCTCCCTACCCTTTGAAATAAGCTAGGTAAATGGGTCATTCTTCGGTAAGTGCCTATTTGCAGTCCCGCTACTCTCGTATACGAAACGGGATTTCGATATTTTTTAGCAGTTGTTTAGTATAGACTTTCTTTTTATATCTTTTAAGATATATTTAAGAAGAACGTTTTAAAAAACATTGAAAGTACTTGTTATTTTCGAGAAAATTGGTTGTACAGGGTGTCACAACCCCCAAAACCCCATGTCCTGATTGAGGGCATCAAAACCTTTGATGCTGATATCTTTTAGTGGATAATTTCAGCAGCATCAAAAACACTGGGAATTGTAAATTATTTATTGTACATAGAAAAAGTTATTGTAACACATCTCTCATAGCGATTAACATGGCGTAAAAATAATTTCACCATTTTATGTCTAAAATATCCTGTCCTGATATCTGCTTCATCTACTGTCATGAAAATTTTAGACGCGCCAGGACAAAAAAAAATAATGTAAGGTCATATATTTGACCCCAAGAGCACAAGTCAATCTTCATTCAATTCATTTAGACATTTGCCCTCATGTTGGTGCAATAAATTCATCAAAACTATAACCATTTTTGGTATCAGTTGAACTTCAGTGTAATTGTGATGGAGATGATGACGGTGATGGAGATGACATTAGGTGCAGAAAAAGCCAAAAAAATATATCAAGTTGCTAATAAAGATTGAGGCAAACACTTGTTTACTACACTAGAGACATATCTCTTTCTTAGTCTGCAAATAAATTAATAGAAAAATCATTTTGAAATGTTTATTTTCCAAACCTTCAAATAGGCACCTTACTGAATAATGATCCTTATACCACACATAGAGCTGTATTTACTTCTTATTACAGATTTATAGTATCACATATGATACCATCTTATATTTCTTTCAAGGTGTTTTGCGATTTCTATTAAAGAGCAGTGCCGTATATCATACAATTGGACACATGGACATTGTCAAGATATCACATTGAAGAAATTTGGTGTTCAGTAAGTAGCAAGATCATTGAAATTGTTATAAAATACATATTATTCTGACAGCATGTAGGCCTATAATATACCATTTGTTCAGGAGATGCTTCATTTGATCCAGCTTTTGCACAGGGAGATTAGCTCGAGATACTCTAGCTAAAATACAGGTTTACATTTACTATCTTACTGTATTTCATGGATGCAGACAAATAAATAGGCTGAGAGACAGAAAGGCAGAGACCGGGGGGGGGGGGCACTCCCACTTTGGAGGTGATGCATATGTAAGGCTGTTAAGACCCCCTTTTTCATTGTCGCTGTCACCCAAAGACCCCCTATTTTTCCATTTGATCTGTCACCCAAAGAACCTTATTTTTCAATTTGAACAGCAACTTTCATTTATCACTGATTTTGTTACTTATTTTGAAAAAAATACAAGAATTTGAGAGAAATGTATTATTTTTTAATTCTATTTTGCCTTAGTTTGATACCATGGATACAGTTAGATGATGATCTTCTGTACATCGCACAAGGATGTGTGATCAAGGGACATCAAGTGTTACTCAAGAAAAGAGGATATATGAGGCAACCCAAGGTGAATTTGACAGGGCATCACAGAGATGTATGTCGATTTGCTGTACATGGAGATCAAGTGGTTGCTGGTGGCAGGTAAGGATATTCTGTACTTGTACCTTTACTTTAAAACCTTGAATATAATATATACTCAAGTTATGTAGCAAAGATGTCAAGTATACATGTTAATGCTATTAAACAAACAATAACATGTTACGCTTTGTTTGAACCTGATTCTTAAGTTATCAGTAAGCTACATGCATGCAACATCATACTATCAGAGATGATTGATTATGTTTACCTTTGTAGTATATTCTTACTATAATTCTCATAACCTTGTACACTTTGATAATAATTCTTAACAGGGATGGCGTAGTGTTAGTTTGGAATAAGGAGACTGGGGAGCTGTTACGAAACCTATCCGGATGTAATGATGAAGCTGCCTGTGTTGACATGACGGATGATGTCATAATTGCTGGTACACGTGATGGGTATGTCAAGATGTGGAACAAGACTAGTGATGAGTGCAGACAATCATTGGCAGTGCAGGATAGGGTGTGGTCAATCCATATCAGTCCATGTCAATCGTAAGTTATATTTAATTGCAGAACTTAGGTGGCCAAGAATGACAGGATAAGCAGTGTCAAAAGAAAGTCCTCCCTCCTTTGACCTGTCATAAATCTGAACCTGACCATGCATTTTATGATAACTTGATTCATATGGATGTGTGCATAATCTTGTTAGCTCCAATTTGGTAACTTCCATTTGATATAAAAAGCTGTGAATGACAAAGATTGATACCAGTATTTGAAATTTGGTGCATTTCAAAAGTGACATCTCTTTGCTTTTGAGATACTCTTTTCATTTGAAACATCCACATTTATGCTAGTGTGTCATGAAAAAAATATTGAGTGTGTAGAAAACTGTAGATAATTTTAAAATATAATATATAGTGTGAATAATTATTACATCATTTTGTACTTCTTCTTTCCAGATATTTTGCTAGTGGTACGTCATGCATAACTAATAGACAACCTCTAAAACTGTGGGATATACAAAGGTATGTTCATCATGAAGTATGTAATGGTATCTGTTGAAAACACCTGGAGAATGAAATTATTAGGCAAGACAGATGCGTTGCTGATATATCTCTGGTCAAAGAACTTGAAATGCTGTTTTATGCAGTAAACTGACATAGGAGCTCCAAAAAGAGAGATAATGAATATCACCCTACACCCAACCAAACTGATGATTGATTATACCAAAAACAGAATTACACAAAGTTACCTTCTGGGTGCTTTCAGGTGTAACACTTTGCCAATTGCTTTTCCAAGAGTTGAAAATATGACCAAAATATGCTTTGTTTAAACACTTGCAAAGTGATACCAAAATGTTTCCAAGACAACATATGTTGTACAATTAGCCTCTCAGTATATACAGCTTCAGTTATGATATTAGATGACAATATCTATTCACTTAAGGGGGTACTACACCCCTGCCCAATTTTGTGCCCATTTTTGCATTTTTCTCAAAAATTATAGCACATTGGGGACAAGTAAGATATGTATATTATAGGGGCAAGGACTGCAACTACTGCACTGGAAATTTTATTTCAACACAGACAACAGTTGTGGAGTTACAGTCAAAAATGAGGGAAAACCAATATTTGATCAATAAATCAATAACTACTTGATTTGAGTTGCTGAATTTTCAGTACAGTAGTTGTAGTCCTTGCCCCTATAATATACATATCTTACTTGTCACCAATGTGCTATATTTTTCGAGAAAAATGCAAAAATAGGCACAAAATTGGACAGGGGTGTAGTACCCCCTTAAAATAGGATTACTGTCTGATTACATGATATTTTTAGAAGCAAAATGCTCAACTCTGATGGTTGTTTTCATGTGTTTTTTTCTTTCTATGATCAGTGGAAAGATGACTGGGATGTTGGGACAAAATTACAGGAAAGGAGCTGGTATCTTGGACATTCAATGGGAGACGCCATCCACCTTGCTAGCATGTGGTTATGATTCCTTCATACGCCTATGGGATACTAGGACTAGCTATCAGTAAGTACCAGATTGAAAGAAAATGAGAGACAACTGATAGGACTTTTTTTTTCAAAAATCTGCAAATTGCTAACAAATCACCTGTATACTTGTGTGTATACATCTCGGTGGGATTAGGCTAGCACACAATTTGATACTGCGACCAGGGAAATGCACACCTACTATGTCACTCAATGTTAATGTGAAACAAAGTATAGTCAGGAACTTGGAGGAGAGTTTGGGGTTGATTCAGAAAGTCCTGCAAGAATCATATTAAACAAAGTTGAAAACCATGTTTAACAGGATTAGGATTTTGTCACATGGTGTGAGAATCAAACAAATTTTGTGGGAATCATTTAATGTTCACAAATATCTATTATATTTGGATAGAATCAGAAAATGTGTGAGAATCAACTTTGATGCATGCGCTATTGAATCTCTGACAGAATAAATAATTGGATTCTACACAAGACAGATGCTTCTGGAATAGATCACTGACACAGGCACAAGTTTGGCCATGAAATTTCAAAAAGATAAACCTTTTCTACTATTGAATATCAACACAATTGCATTAACAAATGTTATATAATGTTGTTTCTGTCTTTCAGGACACCTGCTCTAACATTTGAGGAGCCAGACAACTACACCTTTTACTGTATGCAGTCTGACAACAAGTACCTGATTGCTAGTGGCTCCTCTAATTGTGGTATGGCTAGACTATGGGATAAGAGGAGGGTTAACGTAATGCAGGTGGGTACCATCAAATGGCAATAATACTTTGCATTCTACAATTATCTCGGGTCTTGATTTGGGATTGGGTGGGGTGTGTTGTTTACATTATGAAAACTAACCCACAGAATTACCACATTTGATGAAAAATACACCAAAACTTTCTCTGCTTGTCTCAACTTTGAAATGATTTCTATCCAAAATGAAGCTAAATTAGCAATTTGTGGGGAAAATAATCCTGACTGAACAACAGAATATATTACTATGTAACCCTAACCCAATTAAATTTTTCCTAGCCTAATAAAGGAAGTGTCATAATTGTTGGAACACTTTAACATGGGTACTTCAAATATGCTACACATTCCCCTGATCAATGTTGGAAGTTTTTTTTTTTGGTCATGCACCCCTAGAAACATCCATTGGTGGGGAAGGGTTGTATAGTAGGGAAGGGTTCAGACTTCACACCAAAGAAAGTGAAATGTTAATATGTCAAGTATAACAGAAATACGGTTTCAAACAGTCCTACTTTGACACAAGTGTTCAAACTATTTATGTCCGGGATTGTACTTTGTCAGTCAAGAAAATGTGCTTTGCAATACTATCAGTTGCTGTCAACATTTTGCAATTTTTGTTTTTCTTTTTAATTGCAGAATATATATGTGGGTCGCAACAGTTGGAGTCCTGTTTACAGTTTACAGTTCAACACCATCCATCTTTATGCTGCATTGTCCAATGGACTACATGTGCTCAATTTTATATAATAACTATATGTTAGTTTCCCGCAATTTCTTAAACAAAATAGAACTCTCTAGATATAATGTATTTTAATAAACCTTATAAATAGTAAAGCCATAATGTACGATTTCCGTCAAATCTTGATTTTGTTATTCTTTACCAAAAATGCTGAATAAATTTATTTAGTAATGACTTCTGTATAGGGTCATGTTTTTTATGTTGGGCACCAGTTGCGTTGCATGTGTATTTTTCAAACAAATCACATGCTTTTACAGGTTTGGTACTATAACTTCATAAGTTTACATTAGAACCCAATAAAAGTATATATATTCTGAGAGCATATACTCAGATGATTTCAGAAACGATACAATGGGAGTCATTATACAGGGTGACCCATATAATATACAGGGTGTAACAAGCAAAATAAGGATGGAAATATTAATTCAGTTAGGGGTGTCACCCCTCGATGTACATTGATAATGTAAAGTTTTGACACATGTTTAATATAGTTAACTTAATTGCCCACCCAGCCATATGGAACTTTTAGCGGTCAAGTACTTCAATTATGTAAATACAGGGTGGTCAAAAATCTATCAATATTTATATAAATTTCTTGAAAACACCTCTTATCTGGCACTGGAGATGCAAATTTTCATGATTGAGGCATGTAACTAGATGTAAAATAAGCTCAACAATCCAGTTTTGAAAGTTAAAAGAGAATTCGACAAAGCGTTTTAGAAAAAATGGACCTTTTGGATCAAAAGTGAGCATGAGGGCGCTCTTTCAGATTTGATGCAAACTTTCTATGTTTTACTAGTTTTTAGTTTACTGAAGTAAAGAGGATCACAACCAAGGTCTGCTTAAGAAATTTGAGTCTTTTATCATGTTTCGTTTGTCCATAGCACCCTTTTGAATGTTGCCTACATTAAATCCCTATTCAAATACATAGAGGGCAACAAACTTTATTAATGTAGCAACAAGTAATTAGTAATTTTTAATTGTCTAATTAACAAATACTGAGGCAATGAATGCTAAACATGATATCACTTGGCTGAGATCAAGTACAGAAACAAGTAGAAATCCATCAATAATGTTTATTGAAGATCATGTGGCGGAGGATCACCATTGTACAGCATTGTGATCTTCCGCCACATGAGCCACCCTTGACTAATTAGACTTAACGAGTTACAGTAATTAGTACAAATGAAAATCATAAATTTTTGTTTCAGAAATTGAAAGACCAATGTCTAAGGAAAAAAATAGTACTAAACAAGCTCATAATAAATATCAAATAAACAAGCTGCATGCATGTAAACACGTCTTGATGAGTAAGAATGCAACAAAGCCACCCTTTTTAGGTGCCCAGTATAAAAAACATGACCATAGGGTTTCTGTAAATTTTAGCCAAAATAACAAGGTAAAGTGAAAGAAACCCAACTGGCTGTTTTGACCGTTTAACACAGAGATCTACAGTGGAAACTCAATATAACGAAGTTGTCAGGGACAGAGAAATTAGTTCTTTATATCTAAATTTCGTTATATCAGGGTTGTACAAAAAATTAATAACAAAAGAATTTTGTATCTTGGTTCTGGAAAAATACTTCTTTATAACAGGGTTTTTCTTGTATCCGATTTCGTTATGAGGTTTTACTGTATCTATGGGGGACTTAAAGTCATTATATGACTTTGTCCAAAATTGCTGTTGAACTACAATAACAACAAATTTGGCTGATTCCATTTAGGGGCAAGTTGGGACTGTGTAAACATTATAAATATGCCAAAAAATCAGGTTTGAAAAAAATTAACCAATTTCATATTATAAGATCATACATTATGGCTTTAATTGGGTCATATCATTGGTAAATTGTGCCGGTATCTGGGTGTGGTATTTCTACTACTTCCCAGCATGCGGGTAACCACACGGACACAGCAAAGTACAAGCTTCCACACCTGAAACCATGGTGTCATGATCCTGTGGCATCACTGCTTTTTAACTGGCAGGAGCTGCTATACAGTGACAATTCTGTAGATGCGACTGTTGCAACAAAATGGCGCCTGCTGCAATATTGTTTTGTCAAGATCACCAATGGACAATAATACACAAATTGTAATATAAAACCAATTTTTGTGTATAATTCAGGGCTGTCAACTCTCACGCATTGGCCGTGAGTCTCACGCATTGGGTCACTTTCTCACGGTCTCACGCCAAGGTAGTATAATCTCACGCCTATGTAGTAAATCTCACGCATAAAAAGCTGGAAAATGAGTAAAATCTCACGCATCGTCATGAATAATTTGTTGCTCCTACAACCCCCCCCCCCGCTTTTCACATTCTCGAGCGTCGTGGCTCAAATATGATCAGGGCACAAAATGAACATTGGAGTCGGCAAATCCCGGTACGCCTCTGTCTCACGCCAAGCAATTCAAAAAAGTTGACAGCCCTGATAATTGTTCTGATTTAACTGGGCATATCCTAACTTTTCATTGATTGACCAGATATCCTACAAATAAAATCAGCTAAACCACAATATTAAAACCACTGGTCCCTCAGTGTTGGCTGATTTTTACTACTTTAAAATCAGCCAACACCTCGGGACCAGTAGTTTTCACTACTTTCCTTTCTCATCAATTACTGCCTTTTCATATTTGTGCAATACTCTATTATGTCAGGTCTATATTGTTGAAAAAATAGATATATAATTATGCAGGCATGTTATGTTTTTTGCTTGTCCTCCACTGACTGGCCCTGATTTTGAAAATCAGGAAGAGTTTTACTGTACAAAAGAAAACCAATCCTAATTTTGGAAATACCAGAAGTGTTATTTTTTTTAGAGTTTTGACATCCTGAATTAGAACACAAAATGTTTTTAAACAGTTCCTTCTCCATTTCTAAATTGTTTTAAAACATGAAGAGATGCACAAATGAAATATCTTAATTCACACCTATAGGCTATAGACTAAATTTTAATAAAAACATGCATAATTAGCTTCAAAGCTTAATTATGCATGTTTTGGCTGTAATTTAAAACAGTAAAAGAAAAAATAAGAGTGACTGACCCTACATGTACCTCCTGGAGAGGTTGCGTGGACAAGCAAACAATTTTTGGTATCCTTAATATACATTGTACACACATAACTTTCATGGGTTATAATTCAAAATCTGATTGTATGAATTTCACCCATATCACTTTAATTTGACATATATTTGGCAATGTCATATTTTGCAATGTCACATTTGGACAATCAGGCTCTGTATTAATTTAAGTGGAATGTATTTTTTATTTTTGTATTGTATATAACAATAAAATGATGTGAAGTTATTCTTCAGAATGTCCATTCTTTTGTCTTCAGTACTGGTCTTAGATCCACCAATTTTGTAAAATAAATACGAAGTGGCACCATAATCATAATCATGCTGGCAAGTCTAAAATTATTCAGACATTTATGCATTTCATAGCAGCATATTCCCTGGGATGAAATGATCACCAAACAACATGAAATAATTCAAAAACACCACCACCATGAGTATTGTAGTAAACATCAGTATAAGTATTTTATTTCAATCTTGGAAATTACATAGTCAAGTTTTTTATTTTTATTTTGACCACACGCTTCTTTGCATAAAAATAACAACCAAATTAAACAAAATAATTTTGTAACCTTTGGAATGCAAGTTTACTCTGTTCAAGTGACAAAACTACTAAATCATAAATGCCCATGTTTATTTGCTTGCGAGTGATGACACTTTAGTATAACATCTTGACAACAATGTTCTACAGTACAGTAAACATGAAATGCAATAATGAATCTGATGATTTTCTTTTTCCTTTTCAAAAGATATGAACATTTTTTGTAAGATAAAAAACAATTACATCATAGATTCTTCTTGTTTCTTGGCAACATCCCGTTCTTCCATGGTAATTTCAAGAATGAATGGAACGGAAAGGAAAGGATTTTGAACACTCTTAACATGGAGGAAGATCCCTGGTTTATTTTAAGTTGGGTAAAATGTAATGCAAACAACTATCAGATGTTTCCAGTGAAGTTAAAACACCACTAAGCACTGTAAGGAAACAGAACAGGCTATTGGTATCAAAACAATGGAGTTACTTTGTATTAAATTCCACACATAACTGCAGGTAATTGCACATATGCATCAAGTCACTAGGACTCTCATATGATAACTAAAGCATCTGACATCTCCCATTTAGATTATAAGTTGTTACCATATATATTTTTAGTTTGCAAAGTGCTTGCTCTTTTTACAGGGCCTATACTCTTAAATTCGGTATTTCAACAGATTTGCTGTGCAAGGTTATCATATGATTACCTTCATATACGTATACAAATTTACTCACATATTAAACACAATCAAGTCTGGAAAATTCTGTTATTAAAAAAAATGCAGAAATTTATCATATCATCTGCATTTTCTATGGTTCACCAACAGTTTAAGTGGTACATGACCTTAACATTTTGACAGGATTGGGAAAATATTCTTTTATACTTTTGAGGGAGAAAAATAGGAAGAGATAAAAGAAACAAACCCAAACATCTGTTTTCACAAACTGCAAGTAAAACTGCCAACAATTCAACAATATATTCAAAAACAAATATAATTGCCTCAATTGTCAGACATGTGCATCTCATATGTGACACGATCTGGTCCATGGGGGTCAAAGGAGGCATTTTTGAAAATTGAGTTACTATAATTATTACAATATACATACAATAGGCTATCATTTAATGAAAATGCCAAAGGTCTAGCATACTTGGTTCTAAAGTTATGAAGTTATTTGATGTCTATTTTCTTATGTATTTTATTGCTTTTTGCTCCACATTTTTACCTATATCTCAGTTTCAAATTTGCCGCCTTTGGCCCCCATGGACCAGATCGTGTCACATATGAAGGGAAAACAAAATCCATACAGATGGTGCTTATTTTCAGCAATCATGCACAATTCTTTTGTCAAGCACATACCATATGCCAAATCCAGGTATATATGATGAGAAAGTATAAGCCTAAATATAACAGCACAATGTTAAGATCTTCATTTTCTGCTTGCCCTCACAGCAAAGGGTATACAGAATATTAAAATGTGACACGATCTAGTCCATGGGGGGCCAAAGGAGGCATTTTTGAAAATTGAGTAACTGTAATTATTACATTAAACATACAACAGGCTATCATTTACTGAAAAGTGAAAACACCAAAGTTCTAGCATACTTGGTTCTAAAGTTATGAAGTGTTTTGATGTCTATTTTCTTATGTATCGTATTGCTTTTTACTCCATATTTTTACCTATATCTCGGTTTCAAATTTGCCGCCTTTGGCCCCCATGGACCAGATCGTGTCACATATGAAGGGAAAACAAAATCCATACAGATGGTGCTTATTTTCAGCAATCATGCACAATTCTTTTGTCAAGCACATACCATATGCCAAATCCAGGTATATATGATGAGAAAGCAGAGGAGGCTTAAAGGCATTCCTACAATGCACTATGATTGGGAAATTTGATCAATATAACCTAATTTTAAAGGCAAAGTCCCCATTGCTACACACACAAAATGGTAATTTTAAAACTGCAGCCAACAAGCTAATAGTTGAGACTTAGGACTGATATTTGATTTTCTTACAGGAAACATTCATATTGTCCCACTGCATTAATTTTATTCCTAAGTCTCGATGTTATGAATGTTAAATAATAGGATGAAAACACCAGATATTTGCACACAATTCCAATGCAAGGCATGATCAACTGTACCACATGTGTACAAAAGCCAGACATACAAGGTCAGAAACCCCATTGGGTTGTGGGAATGTCTTTAAACATCCTCTGATGAGAAAGTATAAGCCTAAATATAACAGCACAATGTTAAGATCTTCATTTTCTGCTTGCCTTCACAGCAAAGGGTATACAGAATATTAAAATGTGACACGATCTAGTCCATGGGGGGCCAAAGGAGGTATTTTTGAAAATTGAGTAACTGTAATTATTACATTAAACATACAACAGGCTATCATTTACTGAAAAGTGAAAACACCAAAGGTCTAGCAGTTCTAAAGTTATGAAGTGTTTTGATGTCTATTTTCTAATGTATCTTATTGCTTTTTACTCCATATTTTTACCTTTATCGCGGTTTCAAATTTGCCGCCTTTGGCCCCCATGGACCAGATCGTGTCACAAATATGTTGCATTTACCTATGTGAAAAACAATTCGAAAAGTTTTACATTTTTGTTCCTCAATAAACAATTTTCTTTGAATGAATCCTAACATTCATGTGTTCTTAAAATTCCCTGAATTTACGATATGTTGAGCATACCATTAAAAGCACATTTCTTTCACTGGCAATATACAGCTACATTCTACAATCAACAAAACATCTAAACCTACGATTATGATAAGAAAATAAATATCGGAACAGGAAATATCTATCAATCAACCCACAAGGTTTAATTAGTTAGGATCGTCCTGAAGATAAATAAATGAAAATATACACATAAAAATACAACTGACTTCATCTCAGCAGCTGTTTTGGGCTTCTACCAGTTTGTTATATTAGTCTCACTGTGAGTTATATCAATCTCAATATGAGCATGACATCCCGAATCAAAAAAATTCATTTTCATCTTATCTGAAACAAATTTTCATCTTATCTGAAATCTCATAAAAACAATTCAATGTCGACTCATTTCAATTACATATGGGAGTTCTTACATATTTGAGATTTTAACAATGAATACCTTCAGCAATCACTTCACATTTTCATTCTAGCACTTCATAACTTTAACATGTCTTAAGTTTGCATTTGACCATCTTCAGACTGAAGTCACCTTCGGCCCAAGCTCCATCCATCCACAAATTTAATAAGCAATCTCTCACCAAAGGGCTGACATTACTTCATATTAAGGAGTACAGCTGTAATGTTAGCCACATGGAAAGACACAGTAAAATTTGAAGAGTTTGCACTTGTGCAGTCTCACTTTCTCACTAACATGTATCAGTCATAACAGTAACTTGCAAAACCACAAGTTGTGATGTTTATCTCACAGTGTAATAACCCCCCATTCGAAGCAATAAACTAACATACACACATAAACAAAGAGGCAAGAAACGTACATTTGCGACATATTTTTGTTTCTCACAGAGCAAAATTGGACACTCCCATTTTCATCACAACCTATACACAGTTAAAACTACCGAGTGAATTCAAGGCCCAAGGGAACATTTTTTCTGATTCAATTAAATATTTCTTTTCATCAATGGATGTTGGAGCCGCCTAAGCATCAATCATGGGTATTGACGATGCCTTTTCAGTTTGTTAACCGCTGGTACCATACTAGCAGTAGGATAAATCACATATGTAGCCCTGCTTTTCACAAATATAATGGGTCCCATCTATGCGGTGTCTTTAAGCGTGTGCGAGTGTATGCCAGCGCTTTGAGCGAATGCTAGCGATTTGAGGCTGCGCCTGATGAAATGCACACTGATATCACTGCCACATCAGAGTGAAAAATGGAATAGGAGAGCTTGGGCTTCTCAATGTACACAGAAATCTTTAATTTGAAGTGTGTGCATGTTTGCATTTTGTGTAATACTAGTGGGTGTAACAAAAGCAAGTGCTATATACACAACCCTTTGTAACGTTCATGATTTAAGACACAAATAGTGATTTGATTTTGGGCCTTTTTATATATTGGAGATGCATTATTTGATACCTGTGCATTTCAACCCAATATGGTGGATTTCCCATAACATTTCACATGGAGCTAAAGAAAGGCAAGGCTCTCCTAGTCCAAAATTTCTCTGTCACCCATGCAATTTGCAAAACATTTCATGGACAGTTATAGTTTTCTCTCAAACACAACATGAAATCAAGACTTAACATCCACTTATATTGATTCCATGGCATGTAAAGATGTGTATCTGTTTCAATGTTGTTATCATTGGTCATTTCTACTCTCTGCTTCTCATTTTCATAACAAAACATCAGTTTTGACAATGAAACACAAAAAAAAAAAACCCATAAAAAAATAGAACTTATTTTAGTTTTTCAAATTTTAGTTTTTTAAAACAAAGTGCAAAGTTGTTCTTCATTGTCTTCATTGAAGCAACACTTCACATCAGTTTTTATAGACTGTCTTCTGCCATGCTTTACGATCCACTCCTCTGGAGGTCTTGATGTGCTTGTACTTGCAGCGATCACCGAAGGCACAGCCTGTGGTACGCCAGAAGTAACATTCATCACCATTGACTGGGCCTGTCAGCTTGTCTTGGGTGCTGTATAGTGATGAAAAAAGGCAAAAAACTTACTATACTATCCGTTACCATCATAAAGTTTCAGGATACATAAATTTAAATCATAAAAGGTCGCACTTAAATTTTTCATATAAACTGAGCTCAAAAAGAAACTTATAATTTTTTACAACTTGTGAATCACAAGGTCATATCTTAAAATACTGTCAATCAAAATGAACCAAATTACACACATGATTACCTTAATACTCTACTCAAAACACATGTCAGTAACCAAGCAGTTGTCCAACTGACACAACAGCAAAATGCACTGTCATGGGACAGCTTCCTGGACTTCCTTCACTTTCACAGCCCAACATTTGGCACCCAGGACAAAAAATCTGTGAGAATGCACACAAGATCCTTGCACAGATGATAAAACGGTGCTGCTTTCTGCTTTTCATATACTTTTTTCATGAAACAGGGCTGGGCTGTGAATGTGGTCCAGGAAGCTGTCCCATGTCAGTGCATTTTGCTGTTGTGTCAGTTGGATAACTGCTTGGTTACTGATATGTGTTAAGAGTAGAGTATTGAAGTAAATCTGTGTGTAATTTTGGTTCAATTTGATGGACAGGATTTCAAGATATGACCTTGTGAAAAATTATAAGTTTCTTTTTGAGCTCAGTTTACATTATTTTGCAAGATCTTAAATTGGCAGAATTCTGATAAAGGCTTCTATCTGATGCAATGCAGAACAGAATTGTGCAAACTTTCAACCAAACTGTAACAAGGTTACTGATATGGTCACTGGTCATAATAAAATCTTTTCAAGGAAGACTCAAGTAAAGCAAGGGCTAAGAGTAAAATTGTACAATTGTGTTTGGGAGTGGCCTTCTCCTCTTTCTCCTTTTCCTTGCTATTTTCTTCCATTTTTTGCTTTGTTTTTCAAAGCTATCTGGGCCAGCATGCATCTTTATTAGCCTGTACTGGCTATCCAGGCTTGTGCATTTAGTGTATGAGCTTGGAATGGTCCATGGACCAACCTGGTTAAACAAACAAACAAACAAACAAACAAACAAACAAAAAGAAAGGTAAAACAAAGCAAAAAATTTACTCACCCATTAGTTTGCTGTGTATTTTGTTTAGGTGTTTGTGCTGTGGGTTTTTGTTGCTTGGTTTTTGGTTGCTGCTGCTGCTGCTGCTGTTGTGGCTGTACAGTCTTTTTCAATACGGTGGTGCGAGGTTGGCCTTCAATTATTGGGTTGTCAGGAAACTTTATCAAAAGTAAACGCCCATGTAGTTCTTGGCCCTAGAAAACAATTGATTAGAATGGAACACATTTATGTAGTACATCAGCACATGTGTCAAGTTTAGACTGGTTGATATGGTTGAAATAAACTACTAAAGATGGTGTGTTTCTTCATAGTGTGCATTACCAAATTTGCAGTTGGTTACTTATTGTCAAAATATGCAGCACACTAAAAAACACATGTGACTAATTGGTGCTAGAATTCAAGATTGTCTGCACATTTTTAGCAAAATGTTCTTTTTTGCAAAATGTTAAAGTGGAAGTCAATATATGCATATTTAAGGGGACTACACCCCTGGCCAATTTATACCTATTTTTGCATTTTTCTCAAAAATTATAGCACATTGGTGACAAGTAAGATATGTATATTATAGGGGCAAGGACTACAATTACTGTACTGAAAATTCAGCAACTCAAAGTAAGTAGTTATTGATTTATTGATCAAATATTGGTTTCATCCTCATTTTTGACCATAACCCCACAACTGTTGTCTGTGCTTAAATAAAATTTCCAGTGCAGTAGTTGTAGTCCTTGCCCCTATAATATACATATCTTACTTGTCCCCAATGCGCTATAATTTTCAAGAAAAATGCAAAAATAGGCACAAATTTGGGCAGGGGTGTAGTACCCCCTTAAGGTATAACAGAAGTTGAAGACCATAATTGGCTAGAAATGACTATAATTAAGTCTAAAATATGTCGTAAGTGCCACTTATATCCGTCTTACATTCCCATGTCCCATTTGCTGGAATACAAGACCATTAGAAATGTCACATGGAGTGTCTTGCATTCTACTGACACTTTCCATGTCTGCACTTAACTTAAAGCATTTGCTTTCTTTTTTTCTTGATCATTACTTGGATTTTTACAAAGGAAAATGCTTCTTTTGTAAAATAAATGCACTAAAATCCATGTGCATGTACTTCCAGCAGCCTTGCAGTCCACAACTGGTCCCTTCATGGAAATGCAAGACCGTTGTAAGTGGCACTTACAAAATGTTTCTAAAGTATTTGTAATTAGGTAAATTATTCATAATCATTACAAATGGTGAAGTGAATTAAACAATGCTGAACATGGTATGTATACTTACCTGTAGCTGAGACATTGCAATGCTGGCTTGTGTGGCTTTTTTGAAGTTTATAAAACAACAAAATTTGTCTTGTAAACGACGCACACTCTGTACTTCTCCATACCTGCAATGATGTGAAAGTATTCAAAAATGAATGTCAAACATTTTATTGTTGATTTTCTCAACATGAAGTTTGATGGGTGTTTTTTTTTTCATTTTTAGGGTGTTTAATGTCTCTTTTCAGTATGAGGCACTTATTCTACATTCAAATTTCCCAATTTCATATTATCTTTTCATTAGATTTAAGGAGCCTCTCAATAAACAAGTTTATGTGATGCTCAATTCCCCCCTCTTGTTTTCCAATTATTATTCAACTGCTGTTGTAGAATGTGATCCTTGGAAGACATTGGTCAATTTCAGCTTGTTTTTACTTTGTCATCAGATCAACACTTTCCTTCATTAACTGAAAGCCTGGACCATGTTTCTATGGATTCAATCTCAACTAAAAAATATTGAGGAAACAGAGAAAACTTCCTGTAAAACTTTTGATGCTTATGCCAAGTCAACCTTTAAGCCATACTTATATAAAAAGAGGATTCCAAAAGAATAAAATGCATAACTGCTATTATGAATATTATGTATGGGCTAACACTTGTAATGCAAACTTGAAAAGCTGTATACTTACTGTCCAAAGAGATCCCTCAGTTCTTTTTCAGATACAGTAGCTTGAACATTGCCAACCCATATAGACCGCAAACCCTCAGGATTACCAACACTAGTAAGACATAAAAAGAACAGGTAGAATTATAATAGACATGCACAAAACTTGTAGAAATAGTTTGATTCTCGAAAAATACTTCTTAACATTAACATAAAATATATACTTGTATATATATTTGAAGATTTTAAAATCTAACATGATAAATTCCATTACAAAGATATATGTGATGCGATCAAGCAAAATCAGTCGCAACTCGAAAACATTAAATTTTCAGTTTATTATAGGATAGTAAAAAACATTTACAAAGCTGCATTTTGCAGAAAACCCCATTGAAATTGAATAACAAGTTCCAAATGTATGAGCAATTAAAGAGTTTCCAAAACAACAGGGAACAAAAGGAAATATTTCCTTTGTTTGGCTATATCTCAAAATCAATATTTCCGAGTTTCGACTGATTTTGCTTGATCGCATCACATAATGTAATAAATATACAAGATGCAAAGGAGGATTCCAATTGATGCAAATGTTCTTACGAAAAGTACTCAAAATTAAACAAGTTTTTTAGCTAACTTTCATACACTACATTAATTAGTCTTGAGTCAGTTTCATAACTTACTCTGTCTTGCTCTGTTCAATAGTTTCTGTGATGTAATCTTCTTCATCTGATAAATAAACATCTTCACCAAAGGCTTGTGAAGACCTCTCACTAGGGGCACCTTGCATTAGAAGAACCTCTCATGCAGCTTGAACGGGACCATACTGACGTATAGCAGCCTCACTCTGCGGTCTGGTGAAACCCATCTCCTACAATACAAACAATATTGGCAGTGTTTTACACAGAAATGAAATCAGGTACAATTTCTATGATCTACTTAAAGAATATACTTCCACATCTCCTTTTTAATGACAAAATTGTATCTGAATGTCCTATCACATCAAATGATATAGTTTGAACTTGTTCCACTGTCTGCATTCAGGATCCTTCACTTTTCGGTACAAATACAAGTATATAAGCATCTACCATGTGCCATCAATAGTAAGCATGTTCACAAAATATAAGACAGATAATATCAGATCACATAAGCATATTGTCTGCATAAAAATTGCGGTGCCATAACAGCAGAATTTGGGTATAAGTTTTCATCCCGTTCAATCATAACTTCCTTTTGAGACAGAAATGTGCTTTATGTTCTACATACCATGAGCTGGTAGCCACGTACACGTCGCAATTCTTCCACGGCTTCTTCACAGTTTTTATCCAATTTTAAAACTTGCTCAAAGGCATTTTCTGCTTCTGCATAAAGCTGTGGCAGATCAAAGAAAATACAGAAGAATGGAATTAAATTTACTTCTGTGGTACAAGAATGCAGCAAGAATCGTCCAATTCTTGCAAATTGATCACTGAGTACTGTTCATAAAGCAAAGCAATTGCCTCTCAGAATTTGCATGTTTTGTCAAGAATCATGATTCTCTCTTGTAGAATTTGTCAAAAATCATTTGTTAAGAATCATTTGACCCTATCTTTGTCAAAATTCAGTTGACTCTTGTAAAAGAATTTGTCAAGAATTGTTTGACTCTCTTGTAACAACAGAATTTGTGCAGAATCCTATGATTCTCTCTTGTGAATTGGTAAAGAATTATTTGATACTAGCAAATTAATTACAGTGTAGACATCAAATCATTTTCTTTTTTGAGTAATCAATTCCGATTTCTGCAGTTATGGTTATAAGAGTCTTTTTGATATGTGAACTTATGTAAAAACACTAAACCTGTGAAACCCAGGGTAATACCTGAATTACATATACTATATCATTTGATATTTCTACTTAATTAACAACCCATTGCTAGTACATGCTTTATTTAATCTATGTACCATAATTTAAGTTTGGCATACTCACTCGTAGTCCTGATAGAGCACGTCCTTTTCTAAAATATCCTTTAGGCCAATCTTTTGCTAAAGTTATAGCTTTTTCTGCATCTTTTAAAGCTCTGAAATAAAGAAATTTAGGAGTACAGTGGTTTAAAAGCTTTAAGCGTTCAGTTTTGCTTACAACTGTTTGAAAGTGTGCATTTATGCATTTAAGATAACCACACAAAATGTACACATTTACCAGGCGCTTTCACTTGTGTGTTTAAATACAGTTAAACCAGTTCTTGTGGGATCATTTGTCACATTTTTCCTTTGAATGTTTTAGTGTTCAGACATTGTTTTCCAATAATGCCCAAAAGCGATACATTTAGACCTGTCCACCAATCGTTAATCTCTCATATGAAAAAGTATGATTTTAATAAATCATGTTGATTTCATGACAACTAGCTATAGGAAAATGAGAATCTGTACCAAATTCTATACATAAGAACACAAACATTAAGTCAAAGTTCATCTTTTAATATCATTTTAAATCTCAGAGAGATAGAGAGAGAGCATGAATGTAATACTTTTATATATTATGAAGAAATATTTGTCCTAATATAGTCATACTTACTTGTCATACAGATCTAAACGATCAAAGCAAAAAGAACGGTTTCCAAAAAATCTGCAAAAGAACAATAAAAACACAACATCAATAATTATATATACTTTAAATTTTTGTTAACCAGAATAAGAAAGATCAGTAACTAGAAATAGATTTCAAAGTTCACACTTCATTCATTGAGAGATCTGTTATTGTGTGTTCTCATGCAGTCATTCTGGCTGGCTGCAAGATGCTCAGTCTGCCCAGTTGACAAATGTCAAGAAGCACCCATTTGTCGTAAAATAAACAAAGCTATGTTGAACGAATGTAGATCAAAAAGGATGCACAGAAAGAGGGAGAAACAGGGAAAGACTGAGAGGAGCAGCATTATTATGGAGAAATCAGATCTCCTGAGCATATTTGTGAAGTAAAGACCACTCAAACCCATTAATATAATAGACTCACCTGAAATCTCTAGGGTTTAACTGAATAGCTTGAGAAAACAATTCAACAGCCGGTTTAAAATGTCCAAGGTTAGCCATCTCATTGCCTTTCACTGTTGTAAGGGAAAATAACAAAGAGCGAAAAAGAAACTAAACATTATTACATGCACATCTGTTAGGAATATTCAATTATACTGGTTCATTCAACTGGTCATAACTCATCACTGTTCTGAAGGTTGTGAGTTTGCAGTGTGTAAGGACTTTCTTACACATTGGAATGAATTAATCATAAGTGGTGGCTATTGCCAAAAACATGGTATAAATTTTATGTTTGATTTCTGCATGACATTTTCTTTCACATTATCCATGGAAAATTGCCACTAAACATTGATTCATCTGTCAATGGACAGATGTATACTGCAAAAGAAATTTTTGATTCCGTATTAGATGCATCAATCCTATGCAAGTCGGGTATAAAAGTATAATCAACATCACTCTTAACAGTAATATCACTGCTGTATTGCAAGAGTTGTCATCATATCTTTGATTCCATGACATGAACAAAGCCTTACATATGCCATTGTCTTTATTGAAGACTTACTCAATCCTTTCATGAAACAGGGCCAAAACATTATAATAAACTTTTAAAAATAACCTTTTGACACCGATCATGACAAAATCCATGACTTTTGTATTCCATCTTATCCTGGGAATAAATGTTATTGAACAAAACTGAAGTAAATTTGTTTAACAAGCCACAGAGAACATTTTGAGTAAGGATTACGTTTGCAGTACATTGTTCACTGTACTTACATCTTACATGGAAATTATACCAAGATCATCAAGTTTGCCCACACTGAAGTAACTGGGGTGGTAAATATTAACTCAGATCTACATGTATAGCTTCAAAGGCCTCCTGTCATGGAGAAACCTTTCTAAAACTGGCAGGATATCCCCAAAGTGTAGTAATTTGGGTCTTTCATATGATTGCTGATTCTACAGAATTATAACCAATCATAACCCATAATAAGTGGGCTCTGTTTCTTTACTTCTTCCCTAGTGCCCTTGCCTACTGCCTTACTTCAAATTTTGCTGATTCCACATACCTGCTATTTGCCTACTACGAAGAATAACAGGGTCCATGTCCTCAATCTGCAAATAGAAAAATATAGGTCAAAATGTCTCACACACTTTGTGTTTAAAAGGTCTTTTTCAAGTATAATGCCTACTTGGTTACCTAACTATGTCAATAATTCTAGTAATTCTATGTATTTCAACAATACTGGTGAGAGAGTATAAAATCATAAAAGTCACTCTACATATGATACAATTCAAAGTAGTGTCACCACATCGCACTATTAATATATGTTTACATTCTCCTTGTTGAGAGTAATTCAGCTTCAGAAATATGCATTGCTTTCCAAACTGGTTGGCACACAGAAATGATAATACATATATTTGTGGATTCATTATATTATGTCACATGATCAGATCTACTCAGACCAAAATCAGAAATTTTAACACTGAATTACTACCATCACTTTCTCAGTACCTCAGCTTACTGATGCTGAAATCCTGAAATCCCTGGCAAACTGGGTTACAAAGTTATGGACTTTATATATTTCTGTTTTCTCATGTTTTTTAAATTGTTTTTTGTTTGCTCCATATTTTTGCCTCAATTTATCCAAATTTCTTTATTGCTGAAGTTCGTCTGACCAGATTGTGTCATATATACCTGATTTGAAATAGAGAATTAACCTTTTACAAAGTCAATCAGTATATGTGTTGACCAAACAAATGTTATTGAAGATATAACTTAATTGTGTGTGTGTTCGCTTTAATTACAACAGAGAACATTATATAATTCAATACAAATTTCATGGGAAATCCTGTTCCAAAATAAGCACCTTTGACATGGCACATTTGATGGCTGCTAATTGATTTATACATGATATTGCTCCTAGCCACACATACTGACCAAGCACTTAGAATGGCATCTCCATCAATTGGTTACTTTCTATGTCTTGGAATTGACTGCATTTGTTCATGTGCGTACAAATGTTCCTCATTAGAACACTCATCACCCGTAATAGTAATAAGAGTAATAGAATTATATGCCAAACTCTTAAGTGACTTACCGACTCTGCATCTTCAGTCTTTTTCTTTCCATTTATTTTATTTTTGTCTTCTTTTTCTTTTTTAGGTTTAGGTTGTGGTTGAGAATTAATTTTTTTACTAGCTGTAGCAGCTGCGTTTACAAAAAAGGCACTTGTTGGATCCAGGCCTGTCATCTCCTCAGGGTCGTTTTCACTATCTGATGAGGGTGATCTGTGTCAAATAAAGTCAAGATAGGTATTAAACAGTTTACATTTATAAGCAAATTGGTAGCATCATACCTTATCCACAAATCTTTATCACTTGCTAGTTTTGGAGTAACTTTGTTGATTGTATTATTTTTCTTCTTTGCTTGAAGCAGTGACACCAGTGTGCATTTCATTGGGTGCAACTTCAAATCAAAAGTATTTGCTCAAAGTGCTTGTGTACCCACATACACGTTTAAAGATGCCAAATAGATGCACATGCGCGCGCATGACACAGCTGTCTCTACATATTGATATCATTGCCTTTTCAGGAAAATAAATAGAATAATATGTTTGAATAGTTATGTGCATAGTAACATAAAGGCCTATTACAGGGTTCCCGTTAAGGTTTTAAAAATGTGCGGCCGTAACGACGCAAGTTTGCTGACGAGGTTGCAAAAACTTGCGTCCAGACAGATTTTGTGCGTCCATCTGAAATTCACGATTATGACGATACACACGCATTCGGGTCTACACCTCATCAAATGTTGATTGTTAAAAAAAAAAAAAAAAAAAAGTGCATTTTAGCGTGATATTCCATCTCCATTCGCTATGATAATTTTTCTCATTTCTGTGTCAGTTTTGGTCCGAAACGTGGTCAAAAACAGGTGCAAAAACATGAGCAAAGTCTGTCAACATTGGTCAATCTTTAGCAATTTTCGTTCGTACTTTCACTTCCGCATTTCGATTTTTAAATTAACGTGTTGTTGATGCTACAAAAAAAAAAAACACATGCTGCCACAAATAATACGAAAAAGGGTTATCATTTTGATTTTGTCTTTAAAATTGCTTTTATTCATCGTAACAATAATACTAATAAAGGAAACCTAGATTATTTATGAGAAAATAAACTTAAAATATTAAAAATTGAATATTGTCAGGTTGTGATAAATAAACATTAACCGCACGTTATTTAGCGGCACATGCTTGCTTGTAAACAACTCAATCGGGACTTCCCCAGGCCATGAAACAGCTGTACAGCGATCGTTCGGAAAGCATGCAAAAAGTGCACGATTCCCTGACGTTGCATTTACAAATATTGCAGAATTTACTTCAATTCTCAGCAGGTGGGTCAAAATTTTGGGGCTTTTATTATCTTAAAAATATTAAAGAATAAAATTTCTTATTTTATCATCAATTAATGATAAAATTTGAAGTTTTGTCTCGTCCACATGTATGTGACATGGGCCTTAAAATACTTGATTAGCCATGTGAACTTGCGTCCAAATTTGTAAAATACGCGTCTGGACGCAATGACGCACACTAACGGGAAGCCTGGCCTATTCAGTGATTTGCTCTTCGAAGGATTGTAAAAATCATCAAAATTCAGATTTTTATACCTTTGTTAGTGTCATAGATGTGCTGACATAGACTGCCAGTGGTTAAGCCAAAAGCCCTGTATTACAGACAAAATAAGGCATTTTACACAAATCTGTATTTGTAATCTAGAGAAATTAACTATATGCATTTGAATGGTGCTTCAACTTTGTCAATACTGCTGTTTTCCTTGTTTTTTGTCAAATTTTTCATTACAATAATACCTAATGACAATTTTCTCAAACTACCTCCTGTTTTCATTTTTGTTGCTACCATCAGGTGTGAACTGAATATCTCATACTTACATATGATTGTGTGCATAATCTTTTTTAGATTTCCTAGTTGGTGATGATTTTTTATCACTGCTAGCTGACACTGTGCTGGAGTTTTTATCACTGGTGCTAGGGTTAGATTTTTTGTCATCTGCAGCTGGGGTTGGTTTTTATGATTGGTTGCGTCACCTTTGCCAGAACTGGGCATTTTTCCATTGGTAAGGTTATTGTTGTTAGGTAAAGATGACTGAGTTTTTTTACTATTGGTGTTTTTGGTGTTGTTGGAAGTTTTACCTGTGTCAATCTGTGGATAAAAACACAAAGAAATGTTTATAATTTGTTGTGATTAATCCACATTCATAATCAAAGATCTATGGTCATACAATGCAGATAACTATTTCAATTCAAGCACCAATAATTGTTTGGCATAATTGCATAATCTGGTCCATCCACTGAATTCAGGTTAAAGTTAAGGTTTAGTGTTAGGTTGACTTAAATCTGCAATTACCCCAAATGTTTCTCACACGAGCATGCAATGTGATAGTTTGGGAACATACTATGCAGGATTTCTTGATCTTCTGTGTGTTTGGCCTTTTCCTACTTTGTTCATTGCAGCCAATTTTCCCCCAGAACTCAGAAGCCAAAATTAAGCCAACTGATAGCGTTATACAGAAAATTTCATGTGGTTATATGTAAGGAGTTTGAAACAAACCTGTATTTTCTTGGCTTAAAATTGTATATATATTGTGCCAATATTTATACTTTTTAATGCTACCAAGTTCAGACCTAAAGTTGTGTAGCATCTATTTCGCATTCTGTCAAATACAATGTAGATCCATAAGATTGATTCTAAATGATTAATTTCTAACCTCATACTGCAGTTTTAGATAGTATTTGTAATATATACACAAAATGTATCAAATGGGAATTTCAGACATCAAAACAACTTAATCTGAAGTTTTAAAACTAACCTACTTTACAATAAGGTTTTCAAATGAATGGTTTTCTTTTGTTCAGTGCTAAATCACTTTCACTGACACCATGGTTCACTGATCACATATTTACCCTATTTGATTATGTCAAGCAAGCACAAATCTTTATCTCATAATGTGTCCTGGCAAATATGGTACTTAAAACACGCTACATTCGAATATCCACTGTGCTGGACTACTTGATGAACCAAAAAGTCACATATAGCTGTGCATCACACGTTGAACAATGTATCAAAAGTACATGCTCAGTAATGCAATGGATATACATTTTTCAAGTATTGTTTTTCTAGGTCACACTTATTGCAAACCTCACATTCACATCCCACACACACAAGAGACATTTAGTGTTTGCTCTCACACATTAATGTAACAAAGAACTCATAAGAAATAATACATTACTAGTATACACTTTGGGCATTTCAGCTTGATTCAATGCATACTGTATACCACACTAACAAGGTAGTCAAAACTAGATCCAATCCCTGATATGTAAAGGAATTAAATCCATACTCCAAGGCAGCAAATTATTTCTCCAATTACCTTTATTGTATGACCAATATTTTTCTCTTCCTCTTCACTCTCACTTGACGATTCCTCCTCTTCAGCTAATTTCCGGGCTCTTTCCAGTTCCTCCCATTTCTTCTCTGCCTGTTTTCTCTTTGCATCATCTTCTTGTTCTTTCTTCTCCTTCTCTAGTCTTCTCTTCTCTTTCTGTCTCTTTTTCTTGTTTTTCTTCTTGTCCCGCTGTTTCTGCAGGCGCTCCTCCTCCTTCACAGTGCTTCTGCATTTTACTGGCTTCCTATTTTGGAAAATAGAGAATATACCCAAACACAGTTGATTACAAATTAAATATGTAACTAAACTAAGTATGCATCACATTCCATAACCAAGCAGTACAGGAGATGTTGATAACAAATCAATTAAGCTTACCTCAGATGGTTCCGATATCACAAACACACTACCCACTATCCTAATCATCCTGATTAAGTCAATTTCATAATTATAAACTAGCTGCTTCCAGCACACATATTTACAAAATGTCAGGGTTGAACTTTATGAATTGGAACTTTTTGGTCAAAAGCAAAGTAAGTGGTTGGGTATACCCTGTGTAGGAAATGCTAATAATAATACTCTTTGAGTTCCTACAGTGTTTGTGCACCCATGATTAAGGTCAGTGAATCTATTCAAAGTTAATTTGTGTCTATATGCCATGTGCATATTGTTGTGCAAAGTATAATGGTGGGGCCTTCAACAGGGTGCAGTAACTTTCATGGATGACCGATTCTTAACTATGCTCATAATCCATTTTACGTGTACTGCAGTGCAATTAACCACTTTTATATTTTAACTATCTTGATTCAATCAGGAAACAATTAAGCATTATGTGAATTTAATTGCACATCAAAAACTACCATTAACTGCAATTGACCCCACAATACACTGTATTTAAAATGCAATACAGTGAGTGCTGTACCCTCATCAACACATGGGCATAATACCTCACCACAGAGCACCTGATACTGATAATAGATCAATCTGTTCTAAATCTTAAATTTCATAGCTACATAATTATTCTGGTTACATGTTGCTATCTACCTTCATCAAGTCACAAATTATGCCCTAGATATCATTCAGTATGTTTCATTTAAAGGGGAACAGGTGCAATAAAAGCAAGTATTGGGCTATTCCATTTCAAATCCACACTCCCCCCATGGAAGATTTTGGAAATATCTTCCACAGGGGGAGTATGGATTTCCAATGGAATGACCACATTAGGCAGCTCCATTTGAAACTCATCCTCCCTCTGTGGAAGATTCTGGTTGAATCTTTCTCATCAGGTGTATGGAATTTAAATGGGAACTGCTTAATGTGTTCTTTCCATTTGAAATTCATACTCCCCCTGTGGAAGATATTTCAAAAACCTGTGGATTTTAAATGGAATAGCCCTTTGTACTGATATGAGATCTTATTTGTACAAAAAGGATTTTTAAAAATAGTCCTTGTTTGAATACAGCACAACAAACAAGACACACTTAGTCCAGTTTGCAATGGTAAACATCTTGAACACAGAAAGGAAGCAAAAAACATACTTACACTTGCTGTTGGTCTACGAGCAGTATAGGAAAATACTAGAAAGAAAAGAAATGTGTAAATAGTCCATTACAATTCAACTACAAGTGTTGTTCAAAATTTGAACAAAACTGCAGAATAGGCATTTTTAGATACTTCCAGAACACTTACATCAATAAGGCATTACAATACAAATTGACTGAATGTTTTAAATTTAATTATTAAGAAAGGTTGCTAACCATTTTTTTAAAATTGGCACAGGTAAAGACACTTTGTCCATTCCACAGTAGAAAACTTCTTAGATATTAATGTTTATTTGCAACTTGTCTTACTCACCAGTAAGTCATCCAATTTTAGAACTATTTCCACACAGTTACATTAAAATTATATTGATATGTAGGTCTGCCACAAACAAAATGAGGGCATGCTAGGACTGCTGTCAGGTATTAAATTGCCCATTTCATTCTATTCATGAGTTATGTAAAGGCTGGACTTATTTGGACAACAGATTGCAAAAGTGCTCCTTCCAGCTAAGCTGATAGCCCACAAAACAACATGTCAACCATACAGTACATAATTATTTGTTTCATGAGTTTTAAAGTACTTTTCCCCACTGAAACAAAGGCACACTATCTACGACACAAAACTTTTACTGTGACAGAAATTTAAAGTACATCTTATAATGGATAAATTAATGCCCCTGTAAACCTATGTGTGTAACATGTGAACTTCCTTCTACACATGTAATTTTAGAAACTATCTGACGTAAACAGTTTTTATGCATGTTCATTAAACCATGTTAAACTGTCATCGCCATAACCTTGACAGGTTTGCCCATTGATGTATGCGGAACAGGTGGTGAACAAAATGAACACCAGTAATTGTGAATAAAAAATAACAAAGAATTATGCAGAAATGTACCTTGGCATAAAAAATGATGAATATCCCCTCACTAATGGCCGCTGAGCAAGTGATTTTTTGCACAGAAACATATCAACTATTGAACAATCTCATTTTTAAATTAGCACATTTTAGGCTAGCTGTCAGATTGGAATAATAATATGGGCCAAAAATATTAACTTATTCTGTATTCATTAGTGTAACCATTTACCCCATAAGGTGTAACATTAGTAAAGTTAATGTACAGATTATATGCGACTCATCACAAAATATACATGGTAGGGGACTTAACATGTCACATAAAGAAGTCAAATCACTTCTTTACATCAGTCATCAACAAGTGCGAGGTAACCTTAAAGCATGAAAACAGTGTCTATAACATGGTTATGAAATTCGGACACTCAATTCTGGAGCCAACTGCTGTATTTTACTGCGATGGTCACATGTATTGTAAATAAACTTTCCACATCACTTCTGGTGGATGAGAACAAGTCACACTTTGAATACATCAGGAAGGGCACAATTTTAATTATCCTTGACTGATAGAACCAAATTGAGAAAACTGGGATCCCCTCACTAACCTGTTGGCTTTGATTTCTTAGATGAACTGCTACTTGGAGGAAACGGGTAACTACTAAAGCTGAATTTGCCATGGCTATCACAATCACCACTGTCATCATCGCTCTCATCGTCTACGTCATCATCACTACTATCATCAGCATAGAAGAATCCATTGCCTGTAGGAGAGCAGTGTAATAGAATAACTTTGATTTTATTGTAATATCAACAAGCTGCAGGTCCTGGTGTCCTGAAGATGTTAGGATGTGACAGTACGGATGATTTAAATTGAACATCATTGAATATTGACATTTACAGATAAGCTGCACATCACTCTACTGGTGAAATTTAAGGGGGTACTACACCCATTGCATTTTCTCTTTGAATAAGTTCATCAGGACTGATATAATTAAATTAAATATCAGATTATGTTGTTCAAGTCCAAAGATTTACTCACGTTTTAGACGTTTCATCTTCCGTGCGGAAGATTTCATCAGTAATGCGCCGATACAGCCGCTGCACCACCTCTGGTCCTCCTACTCTCATCCCCAGGGTGTGTAGTTGTTTGCAGTAGCTGATCGTATACATGACTCAAAGAATAAGTTCCTTCATCGCGATTGATGACGTTGTCCCCCCGCTTTCTGATCCACATGGCCTCTCTGATACACCGCGTTTGTTTACATGAGTCTTTATCGCGACTTTGGCCCCTTCCCAATTAATCACATGGTTTTGCTGTGAAACATGGTCTGTAATTGCTGATTTGTTTATTTCCTCCACTGAGTCCTTCCTTACCGCTCGGGTAAATTTTCTTGTCGCTAACTTATCCGATTCCTTTTGGTGCTCTTTCATTCTTACGCTAAACTGCCTGCCGGTTTCCCCAATGTACGATTTGTTACAATTTTGACATGGAATCTCGTAAACACAGTCACAAGTTTTTGCGTCTTCTCTTTTGTCCTTCGGGTGCACAAGGTTGTTTTTCAAAGTGTTATGCGGCTTCATCGCGGTTTGGATGTTGTGCTTTTTGAAAACTCGCTGCAACCTTTCCGATACACCCTGTACATATGGAATCACTACCATTCCATTGCTCTTTTCTGCGGTCTTGTCCTTTTGTTTCTTTTTCGCTTTGCTCTTATCTGTCATCTGTTGTTTGACTTTTTCGATGGCCCAATTGGGGTATCCACAGCGATTCAATGCTTGTTTTACTCTTGCTTCCTCCTGTTGTTTGTCTTCTTCTTCTGTAACAATTGAGTCCTTTCTATCTAACAGTGTTCTAACTACCCCTAGCTTTTGGTGTAGGGGTGTTGCGACATAAAGTTTAAGTACTGGTCGGTGTGTGTCTTTTTCTGTAAACTGTCAATTTGACCGATCCATCCTCTTTCCTGTTTATCAGCGTGTCGAGAAATGGCAATTTCCCTCCGCTTCTTCTTCGTGAGGTAAATTTGATGTTATTTGTCGGGTCTGCGCTATTAAGGTGATCTGTCAGTTCCTGAGTGGTACCCCGGGTATTATCTCTAAGATGTAAATCAACGTATCTTTTCCATAACTTCGGTTGACAAGCAACAGGTGCGTTCGCAATCGCTCTTTGTTCCAGCCATTCCATGAAAATATTTGCAATAATGGCACTGCAGGGACTTCCATCGCTGTTCAAGTTCTGTTTATATATTTCACCTCTGAATGAAAAGTACGTTGTTGTAAGAACAAACTCGAGAAGTTCAATTATGTCCTTGGTGTTCAATAAGGTCCTTTGTTTCAGCGTAGTGTCACTGTCCAAATACTCTGTGACCAATCGCGATGAAGGAACTTATTCTTTAAATTCATCAATCGCGATGAAGGAACTTATTCTTTGAGTCATGTATACGATCAGCTACTGCAAACAACTACACACCCTGGGGATGAGAGTAGGAGGACCAGAGGTGGTGCAGCGGCTGTATCGGCAAGCATTACTGATGAAATCTTCCGACGGAAGATGAAACGTCTAAAGCGTGAGTAAATCTTTGGACTTGAACAACATAATCTGATATTTAACCCATTGCATTTTGTTTGCGTTTTTTTTGCATTTTGTGAAGAAATGAGAAAAAAAAATGGACAAAGTGGTATGCAAAATGAAGGGGCAAATCTTCTCGTTCTATTGGTGGCATCAGTATCAATGTAGCTTATATGCTTTTAAAGGTAGAAGCCAAGTGGTACATAAGTGATGTACTTTTTGGCTTCTATCTTTAAAAGCATGAAGAATGAGAAGATTTGCCCCTTCATTTTGCATACCACTTTTTCCAATTTTTTCTCATTTCTTCGCAAAATGCAAAAAAAAAATGCAATAAGTGTAGTACCACCTTAAGGGTGTATTTCTTAGAAGTGATCACTTCACTGGCCTCAAAAGTGAGGACATGGGAGCAAAGCAGCAAACTTGTGCTCAAAGGCTTTAGGTATCATTGGTGTGCCTTTTATGTATGGTATGTACTTTGATTAGCTTTCCACCCATATGTGTATTAAATAGAAACAGCATATCGTGGGAAGATTAACAGACTCATCATTATGTACATTGCAAAATTCATTATTGTCATTGAAGTCTACCCCAAACACATTCAAAAAAGGAAAACAAGGGAAAGGAGGAAGTGTAGGCTTAATTGTGACACAGTAGTAATATACCATGGGTACAACACAGATAAATGTACATAGTGGTTGTACAATATTCTGTCCAGAGTTTGGCTGGTCTCTGGCTGAGTGAGCATTGAAGAATTTTGCCTACTCCCATCATGTGCATGGACAGATGGCAATTGAATTGTACAGTCTTCGTGTCTCTTTATTTGAGTTGCACATTTGCAGTCCTTGTACTTTCAACATCTGTATCACCAACAAAACTTACTTCTAAATGTTCTCTGCCCAAAGAACATCTGTGCAAACAATTCAAACATATCCTCCTGCAGAAAAAAAAAAAAGAATGGTTACATGATATGATTGTTGCAATAACGTGAAAGGGATGAATTTAAAAGTATTGAAATGACATAACTCTTAGGGTTTCATTGGGATACTATGGAATTAATGTTTGAAATTCAGAACTATTAATTTTGAAATTCAAAACTATGATTAAGGTAAGGGTTAGGTTCAAATTAGGATGAAGGTCTGGGTTAAGATTGTGTGTGGCCTTTCATTATTTTAAAAATAGTCTGTGTGTAAATACCAAGTTGATTAGGTGTAATTATGTTATGTAAATTATTCAACTGTTGAATCTATCAACATATTTTGTTGTAGGTCTCTATTGCAGTTCAACATGTAATACTATATACCACAAAAAAGTCCAATACTTACTGGAGTAATGATGATTTCTGACAATTCATCTTCAGATGATGTGAGTCTCTTGTACGCTGCTGATATGTCTTGAAATTTCTGCGATAGGAAAATGGTATGATTCAAATGTTTCACTAGCCCAACACTACAATATGTTCAGCATTATGGACTTCAACTTGAGAGTGCGGAGAACCCACATATACATTGTAGCACTGCAGTCTTGTAACATAGATGTTAATGTATATGAATGAATTTATACGCTCAAAATTATTACATTATTATGGAAGTAAAGGATGGAAATTTCAGTGTCCTGCAAAAATGATAAACTTCAATAAACATTTTACTGCAGTAATTATATCATTCATAACATAATAATATTCAGGGAACATAGAATTTGGTGCACACTGCTTTATGATTACATGTAATTTGTAATCTGTGTAACTACTCGGCTTCCTCATGACTACAAATTTGTGACAAGGCGGTAGATGAAGCACATTCTCCCACTGTTCTCGCTGACTATAAAGAGGGATTATTATTATGACTCAATCACCCTATCGAATTGTAATAACATACATAGACTTTATACTACAGTGACACTGCCGTCCTGCTGCTGTTGCTTCACACATGCGTGTATTTATAATTATTTTATATTATTTTAACAATACTTTATTAAAACATTTTATCAAATTTGATTGAGTCTCAAGTTATTTTAATAAAAGTTATTAAAAGTCCGTTTGTTTATTTATTTATTTATTTATTTTTATTTGGTGTTTTTTCTTGGCTTTCTTTCTTTCTTTTAATAACAGTTATTAAAAGTCCGTTTGTTTGTTTATTTTTTTTTTTTTTCTTGGCTTTCTTTCTTTCTTTCTTTTAATAAAAGTTATTAAAAGTCTGTTTGTTTATTTATTTATTTATTTATTTTTATTTGGTGTTTTTTCTTGGCTTTCTTTCTTTTAATAAAAGTTATTAAAAATCTGTTTGTTTATTTATTTATTTTTATTTGGGTTTTTTTCTTGGCTTTCTTTCTTTCTTTCTTTTAATAAAATTTATTAAAAGTCTGTTTGTTTATTTATTTATTTATTTTTATTTGGGTTTTTTTCTTGGCTTTCTTTCTTTACTCATGTGTGGACACACGCTTAGCACATGCTCCGTGAACTATTAATAGACACAAAGCACATGCTCCGTGCAGTGACACTACTACGATTATTGATCAACAACCACAGGATCGATTGGGAGAATATAATCCAACGAGAACAGTGGGAGAATGTGCTTCGTCTACCGCCTTGTAATTTGTGCCACACTTATAATGCCATGTATCCACACAAACATAGAATTGTCTCTTCTATCCTGATTTATGTTGACTACTCTACATACAGTAATTTACTCTCACTAGTTTTGATTTAATGATGGCTTCAGAGTTCACAATTAGGGAATTAATTCAATGAAACTTTGACCAGAACAGTTTAATATTTTAGAGAAAAGCACACTACCTTTGTAGCTTCATCAGAATTTGCATGTTTGTCTGGATGCCACTTCAAGGCCAACTTCTTATAGGCACTCCTGATGTGTTCCTCTGATGAACCTGAAAATAAAACAGAGCAAATTATCAAAGTTAATCACCTACTTGCATCTATTTTTTCTCAATTATTCAGGAGCATTTAATAGTTTGTAACACAAGAACTCTTCACACTCTACTCCACTACCAATTTTGGCTCTTGCAATCAGATAAAAGGCTTTTTTAAATATGATATGAGGACAAACAATCATTCAACCACCCATCCATACAACAGAAGGTATTGTAGGATGGAAAAAAATGAACAAACAAATTATACAAATTTACAATGTAATTTTTTTAAATTTTAACCAATATTCATAATATTCATCTAGAACCCTTCGACTTTACAAACAAATGGTTTGGACATTGTGTGACAGAGAGCTGCTTTGTTTAAATGGAATTTAAATTAACAAATGATATATGAGAACAATACATGCGGCTATTTTAAGCAGCTGTTTCTAGCAACTGTAAATATATTGGAGGATCAGTGGACATAGGCCATCAACCTGCATCAGTAACAGTAGTGAGAAATAAACAGATACAATTTCACTTTTTAAGAACAAATTTCCTTACACGACAGTGACCCAGTGTGCTGTGTACTTTAATAAGACCACAAAAAACCTGTTTTACAGGCCCGACGGGTGAGGGACATAGATTTGCATTTTGGGAGAATTTTTTTTTACCTTTTTCCTAAAATCATGTAAAATCAGCCATTTTGGGGTCAAAAATTATTGAATTTGACTAAAAATGTTTGAAAAAAATTCAGAACATTTTGAAAATATGTTTGCAAAAAAAAAATCACAATTATTTTGCAGGATTTACAAGCTTCTGGTGATTATTTTTAAAGGTGGTCTGTTCTAGCAACGCTTCTCCTGAATTTAGTTTGGGAGTGTCAGAATTGATCCTCGACCCAAACCATGCCCAATCTGCACATGGTAAGCTAGGTACATGTACGACAATCAGTAAATTCTCACTGGAATCAATTTTGATTCATGGAAGACAGCAAAGTGCAACAAAATTGAGCCCAAGGTTGGCTAATATCCATTTCATGATAATTTGAAAAATAATTAACTTGTAATATTTATAGCATTCAATGATCATCAGTTTGTTTTGACAACAAAACTGAAGTTCAGGCTTTTCTCATTCTAGTGATATTGATCTTTGATCAGCAGTGTCACTCAAGGCTAAACAAATACAAATTACAAATGCTAAAAATATATTAAAACCAATAAAACAGTGCTGGTTGTTTTTAGAAATTTTTCAAGATACTTGATTTTGGTCATCTGAGACCAACTGCCTAAATTCACCAATTCATTTTGACCCATCTACTAGTACTATATCCCTGCGATATAACAAGTGCCAACCACAGCAGCTGGAGGGAGTATCCCATTATGCTTTGGGGTACCATAATAGAACTGAATGTGCCATAGAAAATGTACACAAAATCCCTCACTTCAACTTTCAATAACTCGCTTTTAATCAGGGAAGCTTAGACTTTTGTTTGCAAATATATGACCCCTAAAGTATTGTGAAACTATCTATAGCTCTCAATATCTAAGCGGCTCTTGTTTATATTTTGTATACATTTGCTATGGGGCATACATATTTACTGCATTACATGATGGGATACTCCTTTCAGCTGCTGTGAGTGCCAACAAACATACTTCAAACCAATTGCAAAGTGAAAAAAACATGTACATCATAATTGGTCTCTTACTAGAATGTGGTCAACAATGGTAGCCACACTAAAACAAAACATATTTCAATTCAGAACACTTGAAATAGAATCAACCATCAAAACTGTATACTAAAATAAAAAGATTTTGATTACTAACAAGATTCCTTCTCAACCTAGCTCGGTTTCCCTTTTTGCAGTTCCTATTTCTTGATTTAGAATTTATGCACAGAATCTGACAAACTTGATTTCACCTTCTTTCTGTTTTGTTGTCATGGTACTACCAGTGTCATGGGATATCACATGTTTTGTTGCCTAAACATTACTGAATGAAAATACACTCATCCGATTTATAATCATTTTGTAATGATTGTCAACACGACGGGAATGATTGTGATTATAATTTTAAATCAACAATAAGGTTTCTAACTTTTCTTGAAACATGCATACCATACAATTTTTATATACCTGCCGATTGCCGAGACCCCCTTTTCCTTTCATCAAAAGATAATGGGCCTGTGTCTTAATGTGAAATATAAATATTCAGAGCCTTATTTGGTAGTTAATAACCTAATTTAGAGCATTGATTTCTACAATTTCCAAATGTTTATTTTTCCATTTTACAAAATCTATTATAATTGCACATTATTTACTCAAGCAATGACAGGAATAGCATGGTACAGAAAGGAGACAAATAATCAAATTTCCTGTTATTTTGCAAAGCTCAAAGGACAAATTTATCAAAAAAGGGTAACAATCTTGGGTATATATATATTTAATAAATAATATTGCGCTGTACTGCACTGTACTGCACTGTACATGCATACAGTGTATACTCAGACAATCACATTCTACACGAAACACAAATGTTGAAGCATTGCACCTTTCACAGGGATTGAGAATTGCAAATGATGGTGCAATCATATAAACATTTTTAGGGGATTCCTGGTGTAACACACACACACCCACAGAGCAGAGCCCGCTATAGATACACAAATATCTTGTTTGCATCTTGATTCAGAAGTTTTATTTGAACCTCAAATTAACCTTACAAATTCTATTAATAATTTGGCTCTATTTGTTACCATACCATAGTTTAGTGGCCTTTTCAAAATTAGTAAACCTGAGTGAGAGTTGCTGTTTACCCCACACACCTTTTATATCAATTATTTTAATGCTTCTATTGGCACCAAAAATAAATTAAGTACAATCTAAACAGGCATAAAAATATTTCCTCCTGAATCTGTCATGGGACGGAAATTGTCATGTAATATATAGCATGGTGATCCTGGTGAGTTCCCAGCAGCACCAGCACATACAAACTGCAAGGTTGATATACAACATCTAGTATGAACGGAACACCAAATTTCCAAAAAGGACTTTTAATAGGATACCGTTGAAAAGTTGAAACACTAGCAATTTCCCACAAACAACCTTCACTGCAGAAGCAGTGCGTACATTTGAACTGTTGAACAAAAAGCAGAATTTGAACTCATTTCTAAATTAAAAATATGCCCCACCACTTTTTGGCAATCCTTTAATAAAAAAAAAGCTATGTAGGGGTGCAATTATTCATTCCACAAATTGTGAATTTCACCTGTGCCTTCCTCCCTGGTGAATATACTGATCAATCCATAAAAATGAAGTGTCACCCTTGAAAATATTGAATAACTGGCTTCATACACACACACATATTCCCCAGCCAGAAGTATTCCAAGGGTGAGTAAGCCTTACTCATCCGAGTCATGACTGCACAATACTCACATGCTTAACATTACATCCATTGTCTTGTGCTCCAGCGCCACTTTGGAGGCACTACATAGTGTGCTATATTTTCACCTGGATCATTTTGTCTCTCAATTGACCCAAATGGAGATCATTTTAGCATCATCAGAAAGCTAATATTTTTCTCATAATCCCTGTTCAATTTTAAATGCCAAAATTTGCACATTTTGGGTATAATCACACATTATAGGTCCAACCGGGAAAATAAAAATAAAAATTTCCCAAAATAACCATTTTCACTCAAATCAAATCAAATCAAATCAAACCAAAGAATCCATTTATGATCTACAACACAATCCATATTAAAAGAGTATATTATAAAAAAGTATATAGCATAAAAAAAGTAAATAGAATATAGATAGACCATTGTAAAAAATTACAAAACAATATAGAAGAAAAAATATTGCAAATTCAAACTTTTGGGGAGAAAAATAACATATTTTGGAGAAAAAATGCGTAATTGCTAATTTTTTTAAATGGCATGGGCATTTTGCTATCAAAAATTGTGCATTCTCCCTATAATGCTGATATTATACTTTCCAACAATTGTGCTTATTATTTTGTGTATTCAAATTTTCAAAACCAGATTGTTAATTACAATTAAATTTATAGTCCGTTTTAATCCAAACATCACAAAAGTTACGTTACTAGATTAGAACAAGGACCGTTGGTAACCGTAGCGGTCGCTGCGGGACAAGGAATTCAATTTTGCAGTTATGGTGTCTTTGAAGCAGGTTTAACTTTGACCCCTATTTTGACCTGTAACCCCTCTGTGAGCTTAACCTTTGAGGGCGCTCATCTTAAAATAATGCCAGAAAGGGTATTTCCATCCACACCAAAAAAAAATTTGAAAAATTGTGTTCGGAAACCAATTTCGGACACTTTTGATGTCCAAACGATTTTTGGGAAAAAAGCGTCTTGACATCAAAAGTGTTCAGAAACCGATTTCGGACCCTTTTGATTTCCAAACAATTTTCGGGGAAAAAGCGTCTTGACATCAAAAGTGTTCGGAAGCCGATTTCGGACACTTTTGATGTCCAAACGATTTTCGGGAAAAAAGCGTCTTGGCATCGAAAGTGTTCGAAACCGATTTCGGACACTTTTGATGTCCAAACGATTGTCGGAAAAAGCGCCTTGACATAGCAAGTGTTCGAAACCGATTTCGGACACTTTTGATGTCCACACAATTTTCGGGAAAAAAGCGCCTTGACATCAAAAGTGTTAAATACCCTAATTTCCCTTAATTCTTGTCAATTTCCCTTAATTCACCTGAATTTCCCTCAATTTCCCTTAATTCTCTTCAATTTTCCCAAATTTCCTTAATTCCCTAAATTTTCCCCATTCCCTCAATTTCCTTAATTGCCCACAATTTCAATTAATTCACCTGAATTTCCCTCAATTTCCCTTAATTCCCACAAAATTGCCCTTAATTTCCCAAATTCCCCTCAATTTCCCCACTTTTCCCAAATTTCCCTTAATTGCCCAATAGGCCCTATCCCTCACCAAGTACCATAGCCATGCGACAAACAATGTTGATGCAAATAATGCCAGAAGAGTATTTGCATCCAAAAAATCTAAATTTAGAAAATGCAGAAAATTGTTGAAAATCGTGTAATGCCCCTTTAATGACCTAATTAGCGGGACAAAACTCTTTTCCAGTATGGGGCCGGTATAGGCCCTCCCCCTCGCCAAGTACCATAGCCATGCGACAAACGATGTTGACGTAACAGCATTTTTTAGAAATTGTTGAAAATAGTGTAATGCCCCTTTAATGACCTAATTAGCATATTTCGGGAGGAAACTCTTTTCCAGTATGGGGTCGGTATAGGCCCTCCCCTCACCAAGTACCATAGCCATGCGACAAGCGATGTTGACGTAACAGCATTTTTTAGAAATTGTTGAAAATCGTGTAATGCCCCTAGTTTAATGACCTAATTAGCATATTTCGGGACGAAACTCTTTTCCAGTATGGGGCCGGTATAGGCCCTCCCCCTCACTAAGTACCATAGCCATGCGACAAACGATGTTGACGTTACAGCATTTTTTAGCGTTTGTTACTAACGGACGGACGGACTAACAGACTAACGGACGGACGGACTAACGGAGAGACATGGTGACTTATAGAGCTGCTACCCGCAGCTAAAAAACTGGGTGTAACATTGGGAAAAATCGCTAATGATGAATTTGTAATTCATCCTTTGCTAGCACATCCCTTTTAAAGGGATTTTTATTATCAACTCCTCAATATCTGCATTTGACACACTTCCATGTGGGACCCTGCCTGTGAGCACAGACCTACATGTAAAGAAAGATTCTAGGGTCTGTGCTGTGAATGAGCCAGCTACCTGTACCACTGTATATCTAGTAAGGTATTTCTTCTTTTAATTTCTTCGATAAAAATGTAGTTTACAGTGTTGATTAACTAATTTGATGATAGTGGATTTTAAAAATCAGTCTGCTAGTGGCCATATGTCAATAACATTATGTCATAAGTTGGTTTGAAAAAAGTTACACATTTCAAATTGAGAGAAAAGTCACCAATTCCAATTCAAATGAAAACTAGAGCGGTTCTCGGGTTGCGCGGTTTTCAGCATACGCGGTTGGTGTGTAAGGTTGTTGGGTGATGGTATGGTAGTGGTTGTGTTTAGATGTGAGTTTCTTTTCAGAACCCTGTATGGGCGAAGCCTGGATGGTGGATGGGGAGTGTGGGGTGATTAAAGAAGGAAATATTATGGAAATGTAATAGGCCGCACAGCTGTGTAATGTTTATGTTTTACAAGATGCCCAGAGCACGGGTTGGGATATGGGATATCCCCTCGTGGTGTCGAGTTCACAACAGGTGTTGGTATTGCTTTACCAAAACAACCCGAGCCGTGTGGTGGAAGTTCAGTTTGTATGTATAGACAGTTTCCTAGCAATATTGACTGTACCCACCAAGTTTCATGCCCATACGACAGATGTTAGTCATTTGACCTCAGATGACCCCTAAGTGACCTTGGATTACCCCAAAATGACCTTCCAAACATTTGACTCTTAATGTTGACTGTACTCACCAAATTTCATGCTGTTATGTCAGTTTTTAGTAATTTGACATCAGATGACCCCTGGGTGACCTCGGATGACACCGAAATGACCTTCCAATAAAATGAATCTAAATGTTGACTATACCCACCAAGTTTCGAGCCCATATAACAGTTTTTAGTAATTTGGCCTCAAATGCCCCTGGGTGACCTCGGATGACCCCGAAATGACCTTCCAAAAATTTTACTCTAAGTGTTGACTATACCCACCAAGTTTCGTGCCATTATGACAGTTTTTAGTCATTTGACCTCAGATGAACCCTGGGTGACCTTGGATGACCCCGAAATCTATTCAGCTCTACAAATACAACTGACCAAGTTTAGGCGATACACCATGTTGTTAAAACCCCTGTAGACCCTATAAGGGAACAAACCAAAAGATTGATGACGTCCTATAAGCGTAACTAGTTTCATTTCTCAGCCAACCCCCTCCCTCCCTGCCAGAAACGTAATAATGAAATGTTGAAAATTTTGACATAATAATAATAATAACAAAAAACAGAAGGGGAAAATGGGGAGAAACGGGAGGGAAATTATGATTTCCTTTCTCCATGCTCAAAATTAAATGTTGAGAGTTTCATTTTTCGTTGGAAAGGGTGTGCCCGAAAGTGATTGCGTATTAAAACAAACGTTAACAAACAAAAACAAAATTCCCTGAATTGTTATGCCAAAAATAAAAAAATTTAATCTTGTAAATTTTTGGCTCTATGTAAAGTTTGGAAGGATTTTTGTTTCTCAAAAAAGAAACAAAATCTGGGGTCATAATGAGTCAAAAGATGTGTTTTATACAGTAAATGAAGTAAAAATTATGATGCTTGCAGTGATTATGCCACGTTATTAAATTTCTAATCTTAATATTTCGTCTTTTTGTCAAAATTCAAAAAGTATTTAGTTTTGTTTAGTTGTGGCGTTAAAATACCCAAACAATTAAGTTTCTGACGAAACAGTTCTTTCAGGGACACCCTGTATATAGCATGTTTGTACTACAGTATCGATTTTATTGAAGGTCACTGGTAAGTAAACACTTGATAGTCTGTGCCTCGGGCCAGACTGTATGTGGCTATCACGATGTTTGTTCGGATCGCCCGACACAAATTGGCTGTGTAGGAGACTAGGTCTGTGCAAACAAATTAACGACTTTATAGCGGGCGCGAGTGTTTCCAAAAAGCAACACAAAAGCAAAAAAAAAATACACCCATTGCCCGCTATCCACCGTACGAAATAAAAGACTCTAATCATGTACCGCACGAAATGAACGACTCTAATCAGCTGCGGCAATTCCCCAATGGTGGATAGGCCTATACTATACACGTATTCTTATTCGTGCATTTGACAGACTTAGTTGTTTTTGTTTTTGTTAAATATCTCCTCTCCTGAACACATATTATTATAGAAAATCTATCTACTTCTTCATTCGATTACATACTATATACCCTGCAACTTTCAATCTATACAGTGGCTAGATAAACCCTTAAACGTGCGAACAAATATTGCAAAACAAAATTAAAGTATGGCTCTCCGCCTATGGCTCCGCCCATACAATAATTTTTATTCTATACATGTATCCAATTAACATTCATGAAGTAAACATATTTAAAAAGCTGCCTTTATAAGAATACAGAACGTGTTAACATCAAATGTTATTATACAGGGTGTGTATGAATTATACAGGGTGTAACATAAAAACATTTTCCAAGTATTTTTTCTCTGAAAGTACTTGATTAAAAACTAATAGAACAATAAAAAGGCAAAAAATCCAGTCTTCCCATCATCTCTCGTTAAAATATACAGGGTGGTCAAAATCATGAAGATGAAATAAATGGAAAATAGGGGTTTAATTAATTGGCACCTAATTAATAATTTAATTAGGTCTTTGATTACAAATAATGTTTCTTAAATAGTTTAATGTGTTATTAATTGCAATTTGTGTGAATTTTGAAACACCAAAGAGTTAGACTTTTCCAGATATGACACTTAAAAGAAGGCACCGTTTTGACCGATTTACGGGTAGGTGGCTGCATTGTGTGTAAACTGTATATAGGATGATTTTAAAACTAAATTAGCACTCGAGTTAAACAATTATTTAATGAGATTTTTTGTTACAACTCATATTTCATTAGTTAAACGTGTTCTTGATTGCAATACATGTGAATGTTGAGACCCCCAAGAGTTAGACTTTTCCAGATATGACTCTTTAAAAAAGGCATCATTTTGATCAATTTGTACATGTATGTAATGGTTGCTCCCCCACCGACACTCGGACTGCTCCCCCACCGAGTCCAATCTTGACTACTTGGACTAGGTTTTTTTTTTCAAGAAGACAGTACAATGTATTAGCAATACAATGACACCTTACTTAAGGTGGTACTACACCCCTTGATAAATTTGTCACTATTTTTGCATTTTTCTCAAAAAATAATAACGCACTGGTAAAACTTATGGGCAAGGAATCCAGTTCCTACACTGGAATTTCAGTGACTCAAGACAAGCGGTACATTATTTATGATAAGAAAAGAGGTACCGTACCGCTAGAATGTACTTCATTTCTTTTATAATGAAACACTTGTCTTGAATCACTGAAATTTCAAAGTAATTGATTCCTTGCCCTATAATATACATAACTTTTGTTACAGTGTGTAGTTATTTTTTTTTTTTTTTTTTATTTTAGTCACAAAATTTATCAGTGGGTGTAGTATGACCTTAAGGAAATAGCTAGTACTTCCAACTTAGATTTATGTCTGAACACAAAAATAAAAATATTTGTAATTATATACCTCATATACGGTCATTTTCACGGTAAAGGGTGTAACTTTCGATTTTTAACATTTTGATCCGTAGTGTTCTATAAATAAAGCCACAGAATTCCATGATTTTTGGCCACATAAGTCATCTAGTTAGCAGCTACCTTGGGTAGCATAATCATCTTCGGGAGTTACTGCGTTCAGTTTTAGAAGGCTTAAATGTACCTAATATTGCCAAAAAAAAAACTATAAAAAACAGTAACATTTTTGTAAAACCCTGTGTTTTCTTCAGTTAGTTCATGGATAATTTTTCTTATCCTGAAAGTACGGTCATATGTTCAGTAAACACTGCCACATTAGATTTAATTGTGAACAGCCCTGTATTTTTGAGTACCGGACTTCGATATTTGTCGTTTCGGAGGCTTCATTTTCCGTTAACAATTGTTAACAAACTTTGTGGGTTTAGCTTTGGTTCATAATTCTTGGTTATTTCTTCACTTCTTCTTGATTCATAACAGTTGATATCTTAACTTGAAATGGGTAACAAAAATTAGTCGATTTGCAAGCTTTTAAAATTTTTATAAAATCTTGACTTCAAAGAGCCGATTTTCCGTTAACTTTTTTGATTTCTTCGAAACAAACTGTTCAGCAAGCTTGGGCAAATATAAATAAAAGAGCTCATCCAATCTATTTATCAAAATGTAGCAAAGTAGATCCTCAAGTCACTTGTTTTTAAATCGTGGAGATATATATCACCATTTGAAAATGGGACCCAATATAAACTTTCCGTTAACAATTGAAGCCTCCAAAACAAATGAAGCCTCCGAAACAACAATAAGGTTAATTATCATCTATGCATATCTAAATTGGTGTGTTCCATATTGATATCTGCATTGTAATTGTTACATGATATGTGCAGAATGTCATAAATTAAAAAAAAATTTGATATTATGGTTAATGTTTGAAAAATATACTGATACCCAAGAAAGCCCGTTTCGGAGGCTTCACATGCAAATGGGTGAAAAAATTACAATGTGATAAATCTACAATATCTTCCATAGAATCATTGATTCAATACACACAAGAAAATAACAGCTTAGATGATCCCAACAGTGTTGTTTTCAAAAAACTACTTCTGCAATGTTTAACCATTGTTAACATGAAGCCTCCGAAACAAAAAAAATGACTTGCTGTGATAATTTAATTTTTGTCACAACTGAAATTCAATACTTAGAAGCAAAGCAGGAAAATTGGTAATTGTGATATTTTTTACCTATTTTTTCATGTCAACTTGTAGTAGTTAGCCAAATATTTTACTTTTATGATCACCTGTGTTGTTAACTGAAGCCTCCGAAACACAAATCGCTTGAATTGCCAATTCTAAAAATAACTCCAATTTCTGTGAAACTTGGCTGGGAGGTTCCTTTCATCAAGTAGTATTTGTACATGAAGTTAGACATTCAAATTATATAGGAACCCAATTAAAACTTAAAAAATATGTTTAAGGTTGGGAAATTTCCATTGCAAATGACCCTTGATGTTAAAAATTTTCAAAACTGCAATTACAAACATAGCAAAACATGGTATAAAATTTAACTTATATCTGTTGACTTACTTTGGAATGGGATTTCACATGTATTCCAGCTTTCATGTCATAATTTTCTGAGCTTATGTAAAATACATTTTTTCTTAGATTTTAACCAAAATGTTATGGAAATGTCAACATTTTTATCAGAAATCAAAAGGTTTAAGCTTTGAAACATTATTTTACTGGAATTTAAGTTGCTTCTATGCATGATTTCAGTAAACAGAAACATATTTAAGTGGTTTGAAATTTTGACCCTAAAAATCAAAAGTTACACCCTTTACTGTGAAAATGATAGATTCCTGTCATCTGATTGGTTGAAAGTGCAGTCATTGAATTAACTATGCCCTCAGCTCAAAAGGAACCATGGACCAGTCATGGAAATGAACTATGGACCGGTCATGTGTGTCCTGATTAAACTGCGCAATCGCAACATCCAATTGAGAAAAATGCAAAAATAGGCACAAAATTGGCCAGGGGTGTAGTACGGTACCCCCTTAATATAAGACCTGAGCCCGACTGATACGATGTTTGGAGGGATATAGAGGGTTCATGCCTTGGTAATATACCTTTGTATTGAACAGCATTATGAATATCATCAAAATTGACACACACAATTCAAGATTGTTTTTAACATTTATTTCAATTATCTTTTAACAATTTTTGTCACATCATACAACAATATCATTTTCCATGTTGTACCTCCGATTTCAGACTCTAATTTAAAGCTCTGCCAGACATGCATCATGTACCTTGATTACTAGTTCACTACATGTCAAATGAATTTGTCTTTGGTGGAAATTCTGTAGTCAGTTACAGTGAGTGTTTTACATAAATAAATAAATTACATAAATAAGTACTTCACATTATAATTTTGCCTTGGTACTTGAAAGAAAAAGTGATCTATCGACAAGCAATCAATTTCACGATTTCAATCTTTCTTTTGGGCCGATTTTTGTTTCTTGCTAACATTTAAAGCCAGTCAGTGAAAGCATCACCAATTAAGACATCATGACATGTAAGATAGGCTAGCATTACCAAACATATGCAAGATAATAATTTGGGCGAGCCACTGCAATCGGCGTATCGTGCAGCACATAGCACAGAGACGGCATTATTAAAGGTCAAAGATGATATTATGACATCTCTTCATCATCGACAAGGGTCTTTCTTGTGTTATTAGACTTGAGTGCCGCCTTTGACACGGTCAACCATAACATCCTTTTTCAGCGAATGCATCAAGAACTTGGTATCAGTGGCATAGCCCTTCAGTGGATGAAATCATATTTCAGCGGACGAACCACCAGTGTATGTGTAAATGGTTGCCAATCAGCGAAGTGTGCCCTCGACTACGGTCTGCCTCAAGGGTCAATTGTTGGTCCCATATCTTTCAGCATCTACACCATCCCAATTGGAAGAATCATACGCGAACACCGCCTTTCTTACCATCTTTATGCAGATGCGTGCAACTGTATACCAAATTTGACCCGGCATGTCAGTCGTCCATTGATCGTTCACTCTCCTCTCTTACATCATGCATTGGTGACATTCAATCATGGATGACGTGCAATATGCTTCAACTCAATCGTGAGAAGACTGAATTCTTCATCGCCGCTTCATCTCATGTTAAGAACCAGATGCCTGCTGTCACACTCCAAATTGGAAATGAGGCCATTGAACCATCGGAAACAGTCCGAAATCTTGGTGTTATCTTTGATAACTGCATGACTATGCGTATTCAAATTTCTTCACTCACACGCAGTGTTTCATTCCACCTTCGCAATATCTCTCGCATTAGACGATTCTTGGACTTTGATACTAGTAATGACATTATGACATGGTCTCAGATTTGAAGCAGGTTTCACTGCCAAAGTGTGTAAAAATTCACCCCAGAGTGAAAATAGCTATGTTTAATTTCTAAGGTGTCTTTTCTAGGGTAAAATTGTTTGTAGAACATGATTTTTTTTGTCAAAGCGCGTGTATCGTACATCGTTTTGCTACAAAATGTTGATTTGTGTCCGATTTTGCCCGAAAAATGCACTTTTTGGGTGACAAAAATTTTCACATGCCAACTTTGTATACTAATAGAGTCTACAATATACATAGATATGGCCCTTTAAAATGTAAACATATCAGCTGAGGGTACTATTTGATGGATTCAGGTATTTGTTTTTGCGATTGACTTAATCATTTGCGCCAGAATCATTCAAATATGACATGCCTCGTGACAATTGACATGCCAAAATAAGCCATTTTCGGCAAACAAATTGATTTGAAAAATCATAACTCTTGATAGGAAGGTGTTACAGTGATGGTTGACCTACCAGTCTATGCAGTATTGAATGGGCTTTCATTTGATACCTAACTTTGTTCATTTTAACTAAGGGAAAGACTTGCAAAATGTAAAAATGTTTCCCCTACCCCTTAAAATTTTGATGTGTGTAAAAATTCCCGCCATTTATAAAAATCAGGATTACAAGAAAACTACAAGAGCTATAGGCTTGAAAAACTAATCAGTTATGCACAGCAAAAGTTCCTACTTGGGTATAACATTAATATCTTTCCATTCCTTCTCAATTTTCTTTTCTAATTTTTTTATCAATTTGTGACATCTGTAAATTACGTAAAATTTGGCATTTCGAAAAATCGCAAAAAAAAAAAATATGAGGGCGACATGTTTAAAAAACTAATCAGTTATTCCCATGATACAGTACTACAGGGATATAGTACCAAACTTGTGCTAAAATGTATATTTTTTGAGTTCTAATTTTTTTATCAAATTGACTCACCACCCCATTTTTGAGCAAAATCTGGAACAATTAGTACCTGTAATATTGCGCAATCATGTGACCTATATTCAATGTGTGTGCACCAATCAGATGTCAGACTTGCACTACAACATGATGTGAGCCTTGCAGAGCCTTTATAAGTGTGCCAATAGAGTTCAAATATGTTGTGATGATGTTGTCACTTATGGATCTCATATTTTTATTTCCGTCAAAAGCATATGCCTCTACTGTAATGCTCATATCAGGAAAACAATGACAGATTTTGCATTTCTGACTTCAGAAAAACTAATCAGTTATTCCCATGATACAGTACTACAGGGATATAGTATCAAACTTGTGCTAAAATGCATATTTTTAGAGTTCTAATTTTTTTATCAAATTGACTCGCCACCCCATTTTTGAGCAAAATCGGGAACAATTAGTACCTGTAATATTGCACAATCATGTGACCTATATTCAATGTGTGTGCACCAATCAGATGTCAGACTTGCACTACAACATGATGTGAGCCTTGCAGAGCCTTTATAAGTGTGCCAATAGAGTTCAAATATGTTGTGATGATGTTGTCACTTATGGATCTCATATTTTTATTTCCGTCAAAAGCATATGCCTCTACTGTAATGCTCATATCAGGAAAACAATGACAGATTGTGCATTTCTGACTTCAGAAATGAATTCTGCACAAAATTTCAGTCTAGAAAACATATTTAAAACAATATTTTTTGAAACTTTATATTTTGCCATTTTTGGCAGTCAAACCTGCTTCAAATCTGAAACCGTGTCTTATCCGCTCACTTATCTTATCCAGGCTTGATTATGGCAATGTTCTCCTCATGGGTGCCAACACTACTGATATCGCTCGCCTTCAGACCCTCCAAAACTGGGCTGCTAAAATCATCTTTTGTGCGAAGAAAAGGGACCATGTATCGCCGCTTTTACATCAGCTCCACTGGTTGTCTGTAGAGGATAGAATAACATTCAAAGCCATGCTGTATGTTTTTAAATGCCTTGCCGGCATTGGACCAGAATACCTGTCATCATGTCTGGAATTTAAGAATCCTCATGAGGGCCTTAGATCCGCCTCAGATCGCACTTTTCGTTTGAATGTGCCGATCATACTGAAGTTGGACTTTTAAATCCGCTGCCGACAAGGCATTTACATACAATGCACCTCTGATCTGGAACAATTTACCGTCATCTGTGCGAAGTGCTGAAACAGTCTCTGCCTTTAAAAAAGGCCTCAAAACCCACCTGTTTCATAAACATAATTTTGCTTGCTTCATTTTTCTTTTGTTTTTCAATTGTTTCTTGTATATATTTTGCATATGTTTTTGGTTTTTCACGCTGTGATCTTTTGAAATGGCGTGTAACAAAAGCTCTCATGTATGTATGTATGTACATGTATGTAGCAGTCACTTGCGCACATGTATGTTAACATTGGGTTTAATTTCTTGTGTATTGTTCACTGTACCATGTACGAAAATTCGGAAAGCATATGCTGTTGCATCTTGTATCAGTAGTATTGCACACGCTTTAAGGTGGGAAGCACTACACCCCTTGTATAGACAACATATTTATGTAGGTTTCCTTGACCAATCTTTTCTTTTAAGGGGGTACTACACCTCTCGATAAATTTGTGTCTATTTTTGCATTTTCTCAAAAACTAATAACAAAGTGGTAACAAAAGTTATGCATATTATAGGGGCAAGGCATCCAATTACTACACTGGAATTTCAGTGACCTAAGACAAGCGGTTCGTTATTTATGTTAAGAATTAAGGTGCCGTTAAGGTGTACCTCATTTCCTAGCATATATACTGAACCGCTTGTCTTGTGTCACTGAAATTTCAGTGTAGTAATTTGATTCCTTTCCCCAATAATATACATAACTTTTGCTGTGTGTTATTATTTTTTGAGAAAAATGCAAAAATAGTCACAAATTTACCACAGGGGTGTAGTACCCCCTTAAATTTCTATGTAAAGATGTATAGTGTTTGGGCCCTGGTTTAGGCCAATTTGGCTGATGCAAATGTGTTGACTACTATGCGTGGGAAATACAACCAATACAAGATACAACAGAAGAGGCTTTTCCATTCAGTGAACAATAAACAAGAAATGAAATCCAATGTGAACATAGCTGCACAAGCAACTGATAGCCTATCTTTAGTGTTGATGCTTTCAGGCTTTAAATGATAGCAAAAAAATGGAAATCGCCCCAAAGGAAAGATTTAAATCGTGAAATTGATCGCCACATCTTAATGGATTCACATTATCCTCCGGCGGAAATGTCAAACTGTCAATCTACTAGTGGACTGGTTTTTAAATCCACTCTCATCAAACTAATCAAAACTGTAAACTACAATTTTATCCAAGAAATAAAAGAAGAAATACTTAATATTGCTTAGTTTCAATAACCGATCAAGTCGCCTTGATGGTGTATTTCCGATTATTTTTCCAAGACGCGAGTATCGCCATTAGGCATGGCCCGGTAACCTGGATAAAATTTAACTCAATCGATCGTCCAATCCTAGTTCACCTGAGTGATCATGTGATGTGGTCTGTCAATTAATGGAATCGTGTCGGAACAAGGATTGTTACTTGTAAACAAATCGTTTCGCCTTCACGTTAAGAAATTAAATTTACGATCTTTTGATAATTAGTTACGGATCATTTTGTATGAGAGATTGAGAATGTGGGCCAGGATGCTGGCCATCCATCCATGCAATTGAAAGATGCAATTGAAAGATGGCAGATATAATGCACCCTCACTACATTCGGGTCTGTGAGGGTGCTTGATCAGGCATAGTTAACTACTAAGGTTTGCATTATACCTGTAATAGGGCAAGGAATCCAGCCCCGGGGAATCCAGTTATTACTACACTGGAATTGCAGTGACTCAAGCGGTATGTTCCTTTTGTATTATAGGTATCCCAGGCAAACCTTAGTTAACACATTTGCTAGTCAGCGAAATTCGCCGAGACCGGGGCCCAAACACAATGCATATTTACATAGAAATTTGAATTTTTTCGAGAACAGGTCGGTGAAGGAAACCTACATAAATATGTTTTCTATACTTCACTTGACCCAAATATATGATTTTTTATGGTGATAATCAAGTCGCACATGGAATTTTAGTGGGATTTTGATAAAAAAGCTGCTATCGCCATGAGACTAAGATCTAGAAACACCCCGAAATGCCGCTTTGGGGAATTTTGCTAGCTGAATCTTTTTGATGAAAGTCAATCTTTGACAAGATGTAACTTTGCTACGGAAAGTGCTATGAAAAAAAGGTTTTCAGTATAGGCTTTGTTTACTCAAGGGCTTTATTGATATATAAAATGATGTCAGTTTGATGGCAAATTTGAATTCACCTAGCATACCTATATTTAGAGAATAAATGATAGGATTTTGTCTTTTGCCTATCCAATATCGTGTCATAATGGATGGGCTGGCCAATATTTTGAGTAGTGGATACTACGATAAAAATATTGGCCAGCCCATCCATTATGACACGATATTGATAGGCAAAAGACAAAATCCTATCATTTATTCTCATTCTTATTCAGTTTTAATGTATTTTTGCACAAAAACTGCCTTTTTCAGAAAAAAATAAAGTTACTTCTGTGAGGACATCCCTGTTGTTTTAAATGAACGAAACCATCACGAACATCTAAGCCGCCGAATCGCGTTCTTAGTTCTCGCATGTGTATTACGCGAACGCATTATCGCATAATCATTGAAGCGTGTCGCCCATTGGCGTGGCGGCGCGCCTGACTAATATCACTATCAACTATTGTGAGATATTATACACCAGAAAACCAATCAAATTATGTGAATTCTTTACAAGACGCACCCATTGAATAAGAATATATTAGTAATCCAATGATGAACATTTAACTTTTGTTACGAATAATGGGCAAAATGATGTCATCTCAGCACATCTGTTGTGATGTTGTGACGAAATTTGTTTTGGCCTAGCTTGAACTGGCACTAAACTTCAGTGAAGTTTGAACTATCAGTTTCACTCCTGAAGTCACATGGTCAATTTGTGCAACAACATTCAGTCATTCAGTCATCCGAGCGGTTAAGGCATTGCGCTGCCGGCCAGGAGATACGATCGACGAGGGTTCGAGCCTTGGGCTTGCCTTAGGTGAAAATTCTCTTCCCTCCCAAAAGTTCCTATATGGTCGGGAATCCTTCAATTAGGTTCAGTAATTTAATTTCAGAATTTAATTGAAGAATTTCTTCTCGCCCCCCATACATATACGTCGAACAACTGAATACATGCACAACGTACGGACCAATATATTTTTGTAAACATTTTAGGCCTATAACAAAATGTATATTTTCGTACAATTGTACAACTATCGTTTCTACCCTATATGACCTATAAAAGTTACCTGTTATCAAAGTGTCTGCAAGAAACTGTTCATCTCACGTTTTTTTGATGCTGAAAAGTCACGATATTCACGCAGGGACAGGCCGAAAACCTTACCTCGATCGTAAAATCCAGCCCATGCATGTCATAAATAATTCATTATTGTATTGTGTAAATGTCACTGATTGTGTCGACGTATTGTTATTGCACCTGTTACAGCGGAAGTCATGCTGAATTTATACTCGATCGCTGGATCACCATGTGAATTCGCTTATTAAAAAAAAAAAACCTCTACGACCAGGTTGTTAAGCATCGAAAGCACGCTGACTGGCTTAGCTTAGCAAATATCCAATTATTTTTGTAAACCAATCAGGTTAGACGTACTTTACTGGCGGGTCACATTAATTCATACCGTAAAAGGCCGTCGCCTTCATTGATTGGCTAACGATTGCGATGAATGGTGTTTGCAACCAATCACAAAACGGGTTACAAATAAATAAGGCGCCCATCGGAAATTTTGTGTGACGTCATGCCACGAGGTAGCCGGAGGCTTCGCTTTTCTGCTAGCTTTAAAAGCGAGCGAGTGGTATAAAGTCAGTTTCACAGCTGTGATTTATGGAGCATATCATAAAATCTCTGAGCACATACACAGCGGATTTGACAGATAAAAATGACATTTGCAATTCTGAGCAACGGGATTCCATGAAATTGAAGATTATGTAAGCCCAAGTTATTCTACAGGATCGGTAATAATTAACAGCTGGTCTGCAGTATTTGAAGTGCATATTGAAGTTTGTAAGTTTGTGACTTCGTACGTTATGTGCAATAGATATTACAGGAAGCTTAAATTGGCACGCTTTCCTGCAATTTGTCTGTCGCTTACGAAAGTTATTGGGAGTTCAGGGCACGTCACACCGAGTGTGACGTGACCTCGCTGGGCATGATAGTGGCTGTGGGAAATTCGTGGCTGTGCACGTTAAAGTGTCAGAGCTATTCGAAAAGAGAAGGGGGATCATCCCCGGTTCTGATATCTGCACTCAACCCTCTAGGTTCAAGAGGACGAGATGGGCGCGATACAACTGTTCATAGGTTGTCTACCCATAAAATCCTGTAGAAATGTAGAAATGACAAATCAATGTCAATTGTCGATCACGCACCGTGCAGTGCCAGTGTGTAGCATGCGCGCACCTGACCATCCATAGCTTAGGAAAGTTAAAACTGTAATCAATTAAAAAAAACGGCCTACCTTTAGGGACATCAAGGATGGAAAACGCCTCTTGTCGTGTGAGACCCATCTTCTTTCGGCAATATTTACGCAATAGTTTCTTCCGTCATATCATTTTTTCGGAACAAACAAAGTTACGGCCATTCATTTCATGTCAGTCGCCATGCTTATTTCTAGGGATGGGCGATCTTCATTTCTTCAGCTGGCAAAGATTTCGAAGCTCCAAGGAAGAAGGAAGACTTATTTTTGACCAGAGGCTAATAATTACAACCAAAGATAGAGAGTCGGAGCCGAGAGTCGGAGAGTCGACAGTCAGGGCCCGGGCAGGTTTAGGGGCCTATAAAAACAAAAGAAAGGAGACAAAACTAGTGATGGAAAAAAGATGGTCATCGGGTATGACTTTTAAAATAGGAGGTCATCGGATGGGCCCTAGGCTATATTCAACTTCAAAAAAGGCGGGGTGGGACCTAGGCTATTGATTCAATTTTTAGGCCTACACGCTAGTGTATTTTTCAAGTGAAATAATTCTAAACATTTGTTTTAGGTTAAATAACTCACTGAAACCACTTTCTCATCATTTTGGCTCATTCTTTTGAAGTTATATAGGCCTAGACGTAACCCGAAAAGGGCATTAACCAATTTTCGAGTCTTGTAAATAATAATATTCATTCAATTCAAAAAGACTTTGGCATTTTGGTTTTTGCACGTCACCGCTGACGTCATACCACTCTTTAAACACACAAGCTGAAATGATAGGAACAAGCACACATGTTTCAGAGCTAAACGGCTGTTACAATAGGAGCTAATAGGGCCTGGGCCTGTGTGCTTAATAGACCGTACCGGTACCCTTAAGGCAATGAAGTGAAATAATTCTAAACATTTGTTTTAGGTTAAACATAGGCCTTTTTGAAGGAGTAGGCCTATGGGTTAAATAACTCACAGAGAGCACTTTGTCATCATTTTGGCTCAGTCTCTTTGGTTATAGACGTAACTCGAAAAAGGGCCTATTTTCCCAATTTCGAGTTTTGAAACTCGAAAATGGGAAAATTGACCAATTTACGAGTCTTGTAAATATTCCTTAAATTCAAAAAGATTTTGGACTTTAAGTTTTTGCATGTCATGCCACACTTTAAAACACGCAAGCTGAAATGATACACACTTAACGGGTCAAAATATCAACCCTTTTACAAGGTCACTTTTCGGGGTCAAATTTTGACCCCGTATTTTTGTGTGTGTAGGAACAAGCACACAGGTTGTTTCAGAGCTAAACGGCTGTTATTTTTATATAATAGTGGCTATGTACTAAGACCGTACCCTTAAGGTAAGAGCAGCTCTTTAAAGTGAAATCATATGAAACTCGAAAATAAAACTCGAAAATGAAACTCGAAAATGAAAAGGAAAAAGGAAAGTCGAAAATGAAACTCGAAACTCGATGATGAAACTCAAAACTCGAAAATGAAACTCAAAACTCGAAAATGAAGCTCGAAAATGAAACTCGAAACTCAAAATGAAATTTGAAACTCGAAAATGAAACTCGAAATTCGAAACTTGAAGATTAATAACACACAAAAGATCGATTATTTCTATAGGTTGTATTCGAAATCACAGTAATTCGAAATGAAGTAGGCCTATACTGAATTATACCATAGCTCGATGGTTGAACATTTTGGCAGTTGCAAGTGAAAAATGGTTAAATCAAACCGGACATAGGCCTATATCTAAATAAAAAAACACACGATGTGCCTTATAGAGGTGGGAAAAAATGTAAAAAGAAAAAAAAACTATCATGGACGAACTTTTTCTCGGTGTGTAAAAATAAAAAATCTTACCGTAAAAGACAAAAATTTCATGGCCAATTTTAACACCAGGACTTGTAAAGGTAGGCCTATATAAAATTATTGTTTTTTATTTGACCGAGAAAATTAATTTCAACGCAAAAAGGTGTATCACTGAATTGTGTTAATTTCAACATGACTCGATCGACTTAAAGCCATATTATAACATTTTCAAACAAATATAGATTAGCATTTCTTTGCCATAAAATGTTAGCTTTTACTGTCAGATATATCCCCTTTTATTTTTGAGCCGAACAACTATATGGCAAAGCAAAGAAAATTGGAATTTACTACCAGCGCACATGTCGCCAATACGTACCACTCCTTCGGTCATGTTATAGTACGATCTTTTGTTGTGTATATTACCGCCCGCGCACGCCGTGCACTGCACGTACTGTGTGTTATGAACATCGTGTATGCGTTCGACTAATAATTCCATCGTAATAATAAAGCGCCGAATCCGGCGTTTTATTCAAAATCTCGGATTTTGACAAAACTACAGCACCCAGAGTCTTGATTTTTGCAGGCTATATTGGTTTAATAAAGTACAATTTAATCGTGTAAAAATATGAATTAAAAAAATTCAGTGAGGGCGTCCTCCTCAGCAAATGTTATAATATGGCTTTAATAGAATGCATGACAATAGAGGATGGTCAGTGGCGTTCTGAGTGTATATAGATCTAAGGGACCGTTCACAAACACTTGTAAGTGGGGGCCTGATGCAAAAAAAATTCATCGTGAAAATTTTTCGGGGACCCCCCTTTACAGACCTCAACAATTTCAGCCCCCCCTTTTTGACATGAAAATTATGGGTTAACCCCATAGAAAAGCAATCTTAATTTTTCCAGGAAAATTTGTGGTCATTTTTTCAGGCCCCCCCCTTAGGAGGGTCAACAAATTTCAGGGCCCCCCTTTTTGCATCGGACCCCCTAACAAGTGTTTGTGAACGGTCCCTATAATATAGTGTATTTTGTATTATAATAGGCCTACCATGAGTGGTATCATAAAATAGGAAATTATTAAGGGCTCGGATAACGACGTTTCCACGTATTTTAATTTTTTGTGGGACCTGAGAGCACATCAGACATATCGAATTGCATTTTGAATACGAGGAATGTCCTTCTGATATCAAATAAGTTTTGATTTTTAAAATTCGCAATATAATAGGCCTGCACATTTAATGACAAATGATTAATTGATATTTTTGAAATTTAACAGTCCTCTAAGTAGGCCTAAATTGTATAGAATTGATGACATGCACTTAAAGTGTATGTCGCTGGGATGAAAAGCCGACGATCAATCGTATTTTAGACTTCTCCGTAGTCTACTTGCCCATTTTGCATAGGCCTACTCTGGCTATTACATTTTAATAAGCATAAAACTCTGATTTGTATTAATGGATGGGCTGGAATGAGCGTTTTGAGCGTTTCAACAGTATTTTTTGTGGGACATGAGAGCACATCAGACATATCGAATTGCATTCTGAATACGAAGAATGTCTTTCTGATATCAAATAATTTTAATTTTTTGAAATTCACGATATATAATACAAATTTATGACAAATTATTAAAATTTGATATTTTTCACATTTTTGATATATAACAGTCCTCGAAGTAAATTTTATAAATCTAATGGTATATTCTTAAAGTGTATAGCTGGGAGGAAAAGCCGACGATCAATTAAAAATTTTGACCTTTCATATTGAAGATATGGATTTTTTCCCCAAAAGACCTAATTTTTTTTTTTTTTTTTTTTTAAAAAAATCCATATCTTCAATACGAAAGGTCAACATTTTCAATTAATCGTCGGCTTTTCATCCCACCTACATATACTTTAAGTATAAATCATCAGATTTATAAAGTTTACTTCGAGTGCTGTTAAATATCAAAAATATCAATTTTTAATCATTTGCCATAAATGTGTATTACATTGCGAATTTCACAAAATCAAAATTATTTGATATCAGAAGGACATTCTACGTATTCAGAATGCAATTCGATATGTCTGATGTGCTCTAACGTCCCACAATAAATACTGTCCAAACGTTAGGCCTATCTTCAATATCATATGGTCGAAAGGTCAAAATTTTCAATTGATCGTCGGCTTTTCATCCGAACTACATAGGCCTACACTTTAAGTACAATAGTACATATTATCATTACATTTATAAAGTTTACTTCGATGACTGTTAAATTTTTAAAATATCAAATTTTAATAATTTGCCATAAAATTTATATTGAAACGGAGAGCCAAAATGCGATTTCAGATTTTTGGCCTGTTTTTAAGCTTACCTCCTGTGTGTTTGTCCATTGCAGAAATACGAAAATTTAGCTCTTGTCAAATTCATATTTAGCGAAAAGTCACGATGCTCACGTTTTCGTGGTAGTTTTGATAGTTATTATACATTTAAAATGATTGCATGGCTCTGCACAAGGTATATTTTGTAAATATTTGGATTTGTTTACCTGCCGATCGTCTGTTGTCGCCGTGGGTTGAAAATACGGCAGAGAAAATTTGTCATAAAGTGCGTGCGAAATTGGCCTCAAATTTCACTATTTCCGCTAGTATTGTACTGAGATCTTATAATATTGTGTAAATAATTTTGTCAGGAAAACAATAAGGTATTACATACCGTCTATGAGTATATATTCAGGACAAAATTCAGGCTTTTCTTGTGTTGTTTACCCGGTTGTTTACAGAATTTTGGATTTGCCATTTTGAAAGTTCCCGGCCATCAGTCGTAAACAAGTTTTCCTAAAATTGTAAATTTCCTTAAAACGACTTTTGTTGATCAAACTTTGGATTATTTAAGATGTAATTGTTTAAGGATGTAGAATTTTAAGATATTTTGAGTATTTTTATGTTTTACATGGAAAAAAAGGGGGTCATAGGTTTGATTCCTGATTTAAAAACACTAGCAGTTCTAGTTATTAAATTTCGTCATGTTCAAAATCTTTTCGAAAGTGAGCGCCTGACGCGGAGTGACTGCGCGATATTCATAGTAACGGAGCTTACGCTTTGAACGCAGCCGCCAAAAGGTTCCATGAACGCGTTCAGGAGAGTATAAAAGGCCGTGCACGACGCAAATTAATCAGATTGCTTGGTGGACAATAGTCCACCCAAACCTTCACTCAGTTTGAAGGTAAGCACTGCCAACCAAAGCAAATACGCCCTACTCTGGAGCTCAGATTGAGCTAGGGGCAGCTTGGCTACCACAATAGTGGCACTGGCAACACCAGGGTGGTTATGCACTCCGGTGATTTGGCCTAGCGCCTGTGCCTAATTTGGGGCAAGTGACTTGCCACACACATGCACAAGTCCAATGGAAATTATGCACTGTATTTTGTGTGCATTCATTGTTGCATAGCAAGTTCGTATTTGGTGTACAGGCATGGATACTCTGCAGTATAGGCCTACTAGGCCTTGGCCTAGCCTACGACTATGTCATGTGATGAGAGATTCTGTTGATTAAATTGTATTTTTATGCTTCTCGATTATTCAAGCAGATAGTATATGTACTTTTCGGCAGCATTTATTGGTAATTTATTTGGATTTAAAAGAGAGAAATAAGGAAATATCGTCATGATCATCAACAGAGATTGTGTATTTACCAGTGTTTACTTGTATTTATGAATTGTGATGTGATAAGACAAATATGAAAGCAAAATAACAATACATGATATAACAAAAGAAGCAAATATAAAACAGAATTGTCAAGTCTCATTTTACCTGTTACTTCTCCTTTCATGCATCACTGATTCCACATATCTTGGGGAGAATTCTAGTCTTACGCACACGCTACCACTTGTATGTTTAGAAGGCTAGTCTTCTCCATCAGTCGTTTACAAAAGTATTAGGGGCAAGCTCGGTCCCGTTACAACTGGTGTCTGGCGGTAGGATAATTCAAAATTTGAACAGATTTTGGCTCACGATTTATTATGGCAGCGACTGAAGATAGTGTTGATACTTCTCCAACCGATACCAGCTCAGAAATATTAGCTGGTGATGAATTTAATGTTCATGAAAGTGATGAGTCAGTGAGAAGTAGGCCTAAACTTTCTAGCAATGACACTCAGCCTGGAGTAAAAATAAAGCCTCAAACTTACGATGGGACCACTTCCTGGTCAGACTATTCGATACAATTCGAAATTGTTGCTGATTGGAATAAATGGAATGATTATACCAAAGCCATTTGTTTAGCAACTAGTCTAAGAGGTGTTGCTCAAAGTGTACTGGGATATTTGGATCCGACTGAACGGCATGATTACCACTCACTTGTGGCCTGTTTGAACCTGAGGTTTGGAACCGAAAATCAGGAAGAGCTATTCTGGGTGAAGCTCAATAACAGAGTAAGGCACCCAGACGAGTCATTACCTGACCTAGCTCACAACATCAGGAAGTTAGTCAAACTAGCTTTACCAACAATACCAAGTCCTTTCTCACAGGAGATATCAAAGAAATACTTTATAAGTGCTATCAGAGAAAGCGAGTTGCGGTTAAATATCCTGCGTGCAAAACCTGCTACTTTTGATGATGCAATCAAGTTTGCAGTGGAAACAGAAGCTGTTTACAAAGCTGAAAAGTACAGGCATCAATATGATACATTTGGAGATAGTGCAGATGGAATTGCTGAATTTGTAGATGTGAAAGAGAAGACTGGGAGATCATCCAGAAAGAACCGGAAGTCTCCCTCATCACAAATGCGAGCCAGGAGAAGGTTAGCTTTCTTGAAGATCCAGAAAGAATTAACCAGGCCGCATGCTCCCTTAATTGGGAAAGACTGTGCTGATACATCCTGCCAAATGGCATGCTCAAGCAGTTCAAAGAAGAAAGGGAGGACTCGGAAGTCTCCATCATCTAGAAGGCGAGCCAGGAGACGATTAGCTGTAAGGAGACAGTTAACTGGTGGTCAGGACACTCCCTTGATAAATGGGAAGACTGCCAACTAGCAGGTACCCCGAGTGATAATCAGACGGTATTAGTTGACCGTATAGGCGTAGGTGAATGGAATTCATCTGGTCAATACGCCGACACTCTGAGAAAGTTGTCATCTCAGATGAGTCTTTGGAAGAGGTCAGCTATGCTACTTGATGACGGTCATGATGGTACAGGTACACGATCAGGCCTATGCACCAACTCATTAAAACCAGGAGACTTGCCATAGCAGAAGGATAGTCTGCGGGAAGAATGGCATGTTATCATGGCTCATCATGCAGGATCATGACATAAGGAGAGTGATAATGTCTGATTGTAAATATAATTGTATAAATAGCTTTACGAGGAAGATTCAAGGAGACGAAAGCTATCGTGATTATGGGATAATGATATGCGGAAAAGCCCTCGCCGTATAGTCATTGATCCTTGTGGTGTATAAAGTCCGGTAAAGGGCTCACCGACGTCTTGCACTGCATACTGATAACTCCTTGCCGCTAAAATATGAAATTACTGTTTTATGAAGTTGAAGTCAGGTATAGGCCTTGCCGACATCATCATCATATAAACGTGTTTTATAGCGGATTGTCTACTCTCCATGTAGACCCTGTATATAAAATTGTGTTCATTTGAAATTGTTATTATGTAATCATAATAACTCGGCTCTGAGCAGCCTACAATAAAAAGAACTTCATGAATGAAATTTTATTTCAGCCAAAACGTGATTAGAAGTTTGATATGACTTTACTGACTGCAGCGGTATTGACATGCCAACCTTTTGATCAAGTTTTGTCTCTGTGAAATTCTTGTTCTTTTTAAAAGAGCAATAATCTGGATTTCTTAATTGAGATAAAGTGAAAGACACCTCACTTTATTTCGACACAACTAGTCTTACAATCATTTGGAATGATGGATATGCATGGAGACATCACCATGAAAAATATGAACAGTGTTGACTGTCGGGCACTCATGTTGTTTTACATGAGATTTCATGGCCTTAATTCTGAATTGAATGTCAGATATTGCAGATTACGAAGACAGATGAAGAAAAACAAAATGGAGACGGAGATAGCTACAGTTAAATAACAGACATCGACTTGAAGCCTACAATAATGGTTGCTTCATTGAACCATTCGATCTGTACGTGCTATCTACTGAAGATAGCGATAAGTTTCGTCGTATACGGCATGTGCTCTTAAGAAGATTAACAAATGAAAATCAACTAGATCTCATCATCTGTTTTCTTACTGATACTGTTGAGGCATCACCACGGGCCGGTTATGCAGATCTTATGATTTTGGAACTCTGGTTGGTGCGACGGTGACTCACTGATTGCAGTCATGATGTTTTCAGAGCAATGTCAGACTATGTAGGCCCATCGGCAACAGAAAATCAAGTTTCGCTCTTGGGTGGATTGCCAACTGAGAAAGTCTACATGGACTTAATAGAACTCAGGTGCAAGAATGAATGGCAAAAGTGATATTTGACCAGCCAATGGTTATTCTTTACCAGGTCAAATGTTTTATTGGATGATGTATGGTTTCTTTACACCTTGCATAATTGATGTAAGGGCGGCGCAGTCAACATTTCCTCTCATGATCGACGGTGAACCAATCTGGCAGTTCTCATGAGAGTTGCGAAAGAGGTATGATAATGTAGATTCTCAGATGTTGAAGATATCGAACTGAAGACAAGGTCCATCAGAAGAAAAAACGCTGAGGAATATAGAACTTTTATAATATCTGAACTTAAATATTGATCTTTAATTGATGGCAAAAATGTAAAATGTTAAACTGATGTTTTGTGTAACTTGATGCAGAGACAGACTTCTGTTCACTTTAGCTCGAAAGTCAAGATTAAAACTGGTATTGTTCATTTGAAAATGAAATTGATGGAAATGTGCACCAAGGTGAATTAAATGGTTCTTGTAAATTAATGTTATTGGTGAAGAAGAGTAGGCCTATGCATAAAAACCAGATGCTTAAATAATTTATGCTAGAGATACTGTGAAAGATTTGTATAAAACTTCTAAACATAACAATAATTTGCACGTGAAATAGAGTTGTATGAAATTGCTTTTATAATGTATGTAGTCGTAAATTGGCCAAATAGCCAATTAACTTTGAAAAACTTTTTTGAGGTCACGAGGTCACGACAATGTTATTGTCAGCCTGTCACCAAACAATGGTTGAGTGAATTTACCTAGTAATTAAGTATGTTACTGCTAAAGTTTTGTCAAGGAAATGCTCTGATTTTTGATTGTAATTAAGTTAAATAATTATACATGTTACATTTCGGGACGAAATAGTCTCGAAGAGGGGTAGTGAAACGGAGAGCCAAAATGCGATTTCAGATTTTTGGCCTGTTTTTAAGCTTACCTCCTGTGTGTTTGTCCATTGCAGAAATACGAAAATTTAGCTCTTGTCAAATTCATATTTAGAGAAAAGTCACGATGCTCACGTTTTCGTGGTAGTTTTTGATAGTTATTATAAAATAAAAATGATTGCATGGCTCTGCACAAGGTATATTTTTGTAAATATTTGGATTTGTTTACCTGCCGATCGTCTGTTGTCGCCGTGGGTTGAAAATACGGCAGAGAAAATTTGTCATAAAGTGCGTGCGAAATTGGCCTCAAATTTCACTATTTCCGCTAGTATTGTACTGAGATCTTATAATATTGTGTAAATAATTTTGTCAGGAAAACAATAAGGTATTACATACCGTCTATGAGTATATATTCAGGACAAAATTCAGGCTTTTCTTGTGTTGTTTACCCGGTTGTTTACAGAATTTTGGATTTGCCATTTTGAAAGTTCCCGGCCATCAGTCGTAAACAAGTTTTCCTAAAATTGTAAATTTCCTTAAAACGACTTTTGTTGATCAAACTTTGGATTATTTAAGATGTAATTGTTTAAGGATGTAGAATTTTAAGATATTTTGAGTATTTTTATGTTTTACAAAGAAAAAAAGGGGGTCATAGGTTTGATTCCTGATTTAAAAACACTAGCAGTTCTAGTTATTAAATTTCGTCATGTTCAAAATCTTTTCGAAAGTGAGCGCCTGACGCGGAGTGACTGCGCGATATTCATAGTAACGGAGCTTACGCTTTGAACGCAGCCGCCAAAAGGTTCCATGAACGCGTTCAGGAGAGTATAAAAGGCCGTGCACGACGCAAATTAATCAGATTGCTTGGTGGACAATAGTCCACCCAAACCTTCACTCAGTTTGAAGGTAAGCACTGCCAACCAAAGCAAATACGCCCTACTCTGGAGCTCAGATTGAGCTAGGGGCAGCTTGGCTACCACAATAGTGGCACTGGCAACACCAGGGGGTTATGCACTCCGGTGATTTGGCCTAGCGCCTGTGCCTAATTTGGGGCAAGTGACTTGCCACACACATGCACAAGTCCAATGGAAATTATGCACTGTATTTTGTGTGCATTCATTGTTGCATAGCAAGTTCGTATTTGGTGTACAGGCATGGATACTCTGCAGTATAGGCCTACTAGGCCTTGGCCTAGCCTACGACTATGTCATGTGATGAGAGATTCTGTTGATTAAATTGTATTTTTATGCTTCTCGATTATTCAAGCAGATAGTATATGTACTTTTCGGCAGCATTTATTGGTAATTTATTTGGATTTAAAAGAGAGAAATAAGGAAATATCGTCATGATCATCAACAGAGATTGTGTATTTACCAGTGTTTACTTGTATTTATGAATTGTGATGTGATAAGACAAATATGAAAGCAAAATAACAATACATGATATAACAAAAGAAGCAAATATAAAACAGAATTGTCAAGTCTCATTTTTACCTGTTACTTCTCCTTTCATGCATCACTGATTCCACATATCTTGGGGAGAATTCTAGTCTTTCGCAAACGCTACCACTTGTATGTTTAGAAGGCTAGTCTTCTCCATCAGTCGTTTACAAAAGTATTAGGGGCAAGCTCGGTCCCGTTACAATATTATATCGCGAACTTCAAAAAATCTAAATTATTTGATATCATAAGGACTGATTCCTCGTATTCAGATCAGAATGCACTGATGTGCTCTCGGGTCCGACAAAAAATACTGTGCAAACGTTGCTATCTGTGCCCTTCATTTATTTGTGTGTTTTATTATTATAAAAAGTCTTTCTGGCTTGGGGTGTCCACCTTGGCCTATATGCCGGTTTAGTTGCTAAAACGCGTTACAATGTTCTTTCCCAGTCATATGCATGGCGAAAAAAAACTTGTTACAGGACCAATCCAGATTTTGCGTTTTGGGGAGATTTTTTTAAAAACCTTTTTGCAAAAATCATTTTTAATAAAAGAAAAAAACACGATTTTTTTCTCATAGGCCTATAATATATCATGTTTAACCAAGCTTAAATACATGTAGGCCTACATGAAACATGTTTCACCTCTGGCCACATACAGAAAAACTAAAGCGGTTACCGCACCATAGCTGAACCATGATGCTTCGGCAGTAGGCCTATCGTGGAATATCACTGTCACCCGGGGGCTCATACCTTCAGTGGACCCAAAATAGAATATTGACCTGGATCTTATGAGCAGTGTCATCCCCGGTGTGGAATTTTTTATTATTATTATATATTCCTTTACTTCTTTCATTTGACACCGCTCAGGGGGTCATACTTTTTGGGATTTCGAGATATGGAATATTGACACGGGTCTTATGAGGAGTGTGACCCCCGGTAGGGAAATACTTTTAATGTTTCCTTTACTGAAATTTCTCTTTCATTTCACCACTCAGGGTCATACCTTCTTGGCATTTCGAGATATATAAAAGGACCCAAAATAGGAATATTGACCCGGGTCTAAGTTGTGAACCCCATTAGGGAAATAATTTTAATGCATTCTTTCCTACATGTTTCTCTTTTCTTTGACACCACTCAGGGGGTCATACCTTCTTGACATTTCGAGATATGAAAAGGACCCAAAATATGTAGGCCTATATTGACCCAGGTCTTCTGGGGAGTGTTACCCCCGGTGGCGAAATTATTTTCATTAGGCCTATTAGCTCCTATTCTTCACCTCATTCCCTTTCATTTGACACCATTCGGGGGGGGGGGGGGTCGTGACCTTCTTGGCATTTCGAGATATGAAAAGGACCTAGGGTCTATATGAATATTGACCTGGGTTTCATGATGAGTGTCACCCCCGGGAGCTCCCGAGTGGGAAAATATTTGTATTAGGCCGTATAAAATTAATGTTTTGGTTCTCGTCCAGAGGATTTTCATGAATTGATGAGGGAGGGAGGTGTTTTTGTTTTTGTTTTTTTTCTTTTCAATGTAAAATTAGCATTGTCAGTAGTTTTCGGTCTTCTCCAACAGTGCTCGAGGAAACGATGAGGCCCTTTTTTTTCTTCAAATGTGAGATTCTGAGGTATAAACCCCTAGAGTACCACAAAAAGACTTGGAAGTGATGCTTGTTCTCTAATAAACTTATTTATATGTATGAAGATTTCATAAATCATTCCAAAGTCTTAAAAATTGAAAAATCTAAAAAATCAAAAAAAATCTGACAAATCCCAGAAATTGAGGAGGGAGGGGACGAGAACCAAAATATTAATTTTACACGGCCTTATGTACTTTACTTTTTTCTCTTTCATAATTTTTTATGACACCATTCTGGAGACTTTGGAGATAGGCCTATGTTCATTTATGACCAAAAGGTTGCTGAGTAAGGAAATAAGGAAGGAAGTAACAAAGAGTAATATAGGCTGAGACCATTTCATGGTTCAGCAAAAACCAAAAAACCAAAAAACAAAAACAAAAACAAAAAACACCTCCCTCCTCATATTATTATTATTATTATTATTATTATTATTATTATTATTATTATTATTATTATTATTATTATTATTATTATTATTATTATTATTATTATTATTATTATTATTATCATTATTAGGCCTATTATTATTATCATCATCATTATTATTATTAATATCATTTATTATTATTTTTATTACTATTTATTTTTATTATTATTAGGGGCTATTGTTGTAGTTGCTATTGCTGTGTTGTTGTTGTTGTTGTTATTTTAGTTCATATTGATTAAAACTATATCTCTAGGTAAAATGTTATGAGTTTGTTGTCTTTGTGGGGCCCAGCCGCCACAGCTTCTCGCCTTCTCTCCAGGCCTTCTCTCTGTGGGCCCAGCAAATAAGACCTTTGCGGCCCGGCGGGCCCTTTAATGCCTAATTGCTGCTGGTATGTTCTTTACAATTGTTACTCCCTCTGACAGAAGCGTCGTGAAGGAGTCATTTTCAATATTCAGAATACGAAAAACGGGAAAATCCCTGGTGCAGTAGCATAAGGAGTAACACTATTGAAAGTAATGGCATAAACTAGCCAATCGCTAAATACTCCTTAGAGGGGGTATCGCAATTGACGCAATGGTTTATGCAAATGAGCTATTTTTTTTGTTTGCGCGATGTGTGTGCGGTGTGTGGTGTGTGTGTGTTTCGGTCGGCCTGCATACTGTGTATATTGTGTATAGCGGATTGATCAATGTTGAAGGATCGCCATTTTACGCTGGACCATTACGGCCCTTTTTGACGACATGAATCAGCCCAAAATGGAATAAAATGTACTCTGATGGTCCTAAAGCAACATGAGGAATATATTTATCGCGATTCCGTATCATCAAAGGATATATACTACCTAGAAAAAGGAGAATTTTGACGTAAAATGAAATGGGTGGTACCAGACCAGACGTGTAGCAAAACTAACGTGGAGGCAGGTCACGTGCTTGTGAATCGCATTAATTGCGGTTTCGTGAAGCTATATCGTGACCGAGACGTTTTGGAATCTCTCTGCAGCCATCGGCAGTGGATTATTCCGTAATTTATCGCATTTATATGAAGTGATCAACATTGAATGTCAGCTAGATGTTGCAATAAGTGTATGGAAAATAAGGAAAAATAGTTATAATATTTAGATTACGCAGGAAGTTGGATTGCTGTCACGTGGTGCATAGTGGTTGTATTATTTTCATGAATAGTTTGGCTCCGGTGACACACACATGTTATGATCCGCGGGAACTCCGGCTGCACCCAAGGCGGACATCACTAGGGTCCCACTTCCATTTGTTTACATTCTGCAAGATCACCTCATGCTCAGTGTAAAATAATTGCAGTATTGGTCAACATTACTGTAGCACAGAAAACAACAATATAAACAATAACAATAGACTAAACTGATTTCTTTGTGATTGTATGGCATACATTTGTCAATACATGTAGCAGTAGATCCATGCCTCAATTTTATGTATGCTTTCCTTTGGCAGGCTATGTTGCATGGCAGCTATGGCGCCGGCTCTAACTGACGCCACTGCCCATTCGAGCAGTTTCAAGCTGCCCGCTTCACCAGCAAACCCAGGCCAGGCTCCTCATTCAGGAGTCCAGCCTTTGCCACAAGATCCCAGTAGCCCAGGTCTGCCGAACGGGCGTACAGACATTCATTGTCAAACGGCCCAAATACAGACTCTGAAGGATACGTCTGGTGTTCAGTTTGTTAGGACTGCAAGTTCAGACTCGAGGATAAACAACAATCACTTGGTGAAAACCAGAATTACCAATTCTGTTAGTTTGACTTCCAACAACAGGCCGAAACATTTGTGCAACGGCAATAACAGAACAAATAATAATCAACCATCGGTTTTGCAAATAAACGGCCACCCAAAAACCAAACGGGTTGGCCCTGGTCCGCCACAGGCGGTGCCACGGAAAGAACTCCCGGCTCTCCGACTTATTAACGGAGTCTCAACGGGTTTGCAACAGAAGGGTATTTTAAATATGAATCAGCCGCATAATACAACTGCACATGGTAGTAGCAGCAGTGGTAGTAATTCAGCAGAACATCAATCGTCTAACTCTAACACAATGCCTCCACAGACATCTTCAGCTCCACAGCCAATTTCTCAAACATCAACCACAAGTGGAGAACTTGGACAGCAACACAGAGGATCAGAATCACTTCCTAGTCCACCATCAATGCCAGATAGTCCACAAAGTAATGTGTCACTGTCAACATCTCAAAACAGACTTGATTTTCCAAGCTCGAGTAGCAGCAGCTGTGGACAATCGTCAAATTGTGATAACAATGGAAATAACACTTCTGAGACCATGTCTATTGAATTTACTGAGGAGCAATCGGAAAGTATGGCAAAACAGCAGACAAGATTGGAACAGAGAGCCAGATGGCTTGCGAGCAGGTTACGTCGACTGCAGTCACAAGAAACAAAGAACCACATTCAAAGGCAGCTTGGTGGCATTGTAGGTCTTCATCATGCAAAGTGGGAAGTCCTTCGCAAACAGCAGCACCCACAAACTCAGTCTAATCAAGATCCATGTCAACAGTGTAGACAAAGATGGTCAGGTGATGCATCTGTTGATGCGCCTAAGTCGGACTCTTCCACAACTGCTGTGTGTACAGTATGTAACAATCCACAAGTGGAGAATCCCACTACTGTATTCCAAAGATTAACCAGAACTCAAGACCGCATTTTTGCACAGAGAATCTTGCGGGGTGAAGACAAAGACCTCTTCAAAGATGTAAAAACAGTGTCTAGGAAGCTTACACCGACATTGGTACATGGAGAGACTGGTATGGACTCTGATGCAACTGATGAAAGCTCTGGTGGTGAAAGTTATGACGAGGAGATGATGCTGTGTCTTATGACAACCGAATGCCTCAAAGGGTTCCATTGTAAGTATTCATTTGGTCTCAACATCTAAAATTTTTGTTTATTTGTAAAATTTTAATTTAAACTTTGTACACCCCTGATAAATTTTGTGACTAATTTTGCATTTTTCTCAAAAAATAACTACACATTGGTAACAAAAGTTATAGGGGCAAGGAATCCAATTACTTCACTGAAATTTCAGTGATTTCAAGACAAGAAGTGGTTCATATGTTAAGAATTAATAATGAGGTACGGTACATTGAACTACATTCTAGGCTAGCGGGACCTCTTTTCTTAATCTTATCAGAACGTAGGCCTACCGCTTGTCTTGAGTCACTGAAATTCCAGTGTAGTAATGGATTCTTTGCCCTATAACTTTTGTTACTAGTGTGGTATTATTTTTTGAGAAAAATGCAAAATTAGTCACAAATTTATCAAGGGGTGTAAGCATCACCTTAACATTGTTTGTTGTTTTGTTCAAACTAGTGAGTTTTTAATTTTATATTATGGTCATTTTTAATTTGTGTTCAGTAATCCCGATATTTTTACACAGTGATATTTAATTATTTATAAGTGTGTAAAACACATGTCTTTATCTTGAAGGTGAATGACTTATTGAGGTGTTGTTGTGTACCAATTATTACCAGGAAGCTGTGTTTGGGTTAATTAATATCATACATAGTTGCTGCTATGTATTTATTCTGTATTATTCAGCCTTGTATTCATGGCCGGGGAATCCTTATTAAGGTTAGCCGAGAGTTTTTCATGCGCTTGATTTCAGAGGGGCGTAAGTTCATAACAGAAACAGCCATGCAGAAAATGAACAAGCGTACTGGGACGTGGGCCTACTTTACAATAGAATATTGAGCCACGGTCAAGACATGAAACTTGGCTTAGCTCGTGCCCGGAGCTCGTGAGTCGGGGCGGGCGGGGGTGTCATGAGGGGCGGCATGCCGGGTCGGATGCCGAGGGAGGGGCACAAGCCGTTTTCGGCAATTTTCATAAGGATTTTATAAATTTTAAATATAACATCAACAACAGTATCAAAAAGCAATTATTTGCAAATCGAATTTGGGAAGAATATTCAAAAAGACAGACTTAGCAGGCCTACAAATTTCTGAATTATATAAAGTGAAAAACAATCAATCACGATTCACTGCAGTCAGCGAATCAATCAAATAAAACTAAAAAGAAAGGAGCAAGAAAGAATAAAGAAATAGTGAAAAAGAAAAAAAGAAAGAGAGAGAGAGAAAGAAAAGAACGACAAAGAAAGGAAGAAAGAGAGAAAGAAATTAAAAAAAAATGAAAAAAGAAAAAGAGAAAGAAAAGAGGAAAGAAAGAAAGTAAAAATGAGAAAAGAGAAAAAAAAGGAAAGAAAATTCAGCCACACGGGACTCGAACCCACAAAAATTGTTCATAACAGATTCCCAGTCCAACGCCCTATCCACTTGACCATACATCAGCTTACGAAATTTCTTGTTCTCGAAGCGGATATGTAACTATTGATGCAATTACTTAATGATTACAATCGCGTCCGCACAATGGCTCTTAGAATAAACACGCATGTCGGCGCTGAAATTTTGAACGAAGTGATGGAGGAAAAACCTCGTTTTTTGCAATACTAGCTTCAATTTGGAGTGAAAATCAAATGGGATAGCAATTGGCAGAATGTTGAGAAATAATGTAGGTATTCAGATGTCTAAATTAACGCCCCGGTATCAAGATATCGATAATTTCACAAAACAGTTTTTTCTCAGACAAGATTCTCGAAAATGTTCCCCAAAAACGGGCTTTTTAAATTTAATCGGTACTGTATTTGGTTCTTCCCCATGGCAACATTATTTCTTTAATCGATTTGTAGTACACTACAAAACAGGCGAAAACAAGCACTCGGCGTGGTTTTATACGGAGCGAACATTTGAAAAAAACTGCATGGAACGTGTTTTTGATCTTGTGAACATTGTGTGTAAAAATGATTTAAACGAAGGATTTTCAAACGGATTCTAAATTTTTTTTTAAACACACAAAAATAATGTAAAGATACATCCATGCACCAACATTTGACTCACTGCGATATTTGATTGCTGAGAAAACGCGGTTTTAGAGAACAACTTTATACGTCTTTTATCGTTTTTATCGTTTCTTCGTGTAACCTTAATGACCTTTAAATTAGACATGTGTGATGATGTGTTATGTAATTTCAGTGATAACTTGATCTAAAATTTTATTGATTATTGATCACCCATTTCAGAGAGAAATATTATTGATTGAGTAAACTTTGTACAATAAAAAAGCTTGGTACAGAAAGCACTTAGAAAACTGGGAGGGAATACATTATGTCACAGATCTCTGTGCCTCCTTTGGTAGGCTGGAGAGAAGAAAAGATGAGTTTTAATTATTTTATGGCAAACAAATTAATTGATTAACAGTTGAGTCCCTGGTTGAGTTGACAAGAACAAGTTGTTCCTAAATCATGATGTGAATTTTGATGGCCAAGGTAGTTGACCCTTGGAGCCAGGAGATTCCTGATGCAAGCCATCCATAATATTTCACAATGCCAAATTGTGCTCAGTCTCCTCCTGGCAGGTGGCTAAATTTAGACATGAAATAAATTCAGTATGTTCTTCCTTGGTTGCACTTGCAGAGATGTTTCATTGTTTGGGTTGGGACTATTAGTAAATACTATAAAATTCAAATATATGTCCCGATTGTCCCCACATATTTGGAAAAGTGTGGAAGAAGAGAAAAAAAAAAAATTGACAGCATCTTTGACTTTGAGGAAAAAAAGTCAGTGAGGCACTTGTTTATTTTCATGAAATACATAAAAAAGTTAGACTTGTAACTCTTTAGTTCTAAAACAAAACATTTGAAAGTGCTTCATGTTGACTAAATATAACCAGTTTGTTTTACAGCATTTAACATTTTCCTAAAATAATTATTAAAAACTTAATTGAAAAATTGAACAAAAAAAATTCTGAACCAATTCCAAGAAGTGATGAAGAAGGGGGATTTGAAGCAAATTATTATTTTTTATGTGGCAGTTTATGATGCAGTGTTTTGTGAAGAATAATACCGGTACTTTAAACATTTTAATTGTCCTTCATATAAATTTGGTGCTAAAAAAGGGAGGCAGCCTGACTAAAAATATGGCGAAGGGAAAAGGAGGTTCCCCCATAAAAGAGGTTTCCCCATAATTTCACAAAATAGCTTGCCCAAAAAAATACAAAAAGTACATTTTTTTTGGCTTCAGGTGGTACTACACATGCCCTGATAAATTTTGTGAGTAATTTTGCATTTTCTCAAAAAATAACTACACATTGGCAGGCCTCGAAATAAGCCAGAATTTCTGAGGGCCATTTGGGCCCTTGATCTAAAATGTTTGAGGGCCCTCACAAAGTTTTGTGGGCCCAAATTTGGGCCATTGGTTTTAATCTATGAACCCCACAAAAAAGTGAGAAAAATTGCCACAAATTTTGCGGGCCATTTGGGCCCGCTGGATGTGTCTTTTGCGGGCCCTCGCTGATTTTCGGGGGCCGAGGGCCCTTGGGCCCTCTTTATTTAGAGCCCTGCACATTGGTAACAAAAGTTATATATTTAGGGGCAAGGAATTACTTCGCTGAAATTTCAGTGATTCAAGACAAGTGGTTCGAGATATTGTTAAGAAATGAGGTACATTCTAGTGGTACCTCTTTTCTTGTCATAAATAATGTACGGTACCGAGTAGGCGTAAAATAAATTTAAAATGATAGTTTGCATGTCATTTCTTTCAAAGAAATTGACATATTTAAAACAATATTCGCAACATTCGATTTAGTGAAGGTAAGGCTAAAAATTCCACCCAAAAATATGAGTTTTTTACAACTCAAGTGGGACTACTTTTTTAAGCTTCTGGTGCCAAATATCGGAGACTTTGATGTGTATTCACTGTTTTGAAAGCTTAAAAATGCACCTTGTTAACTAGCAAATCCTCGTTAAGTCCCACCCCCCATTTTCGGTCATTTTTCACCCAAAAAAAGGGTGGGATTATACTCGCGTCAGTACGGTAATTGGATTCCTTGCCCCTTTAAACTTGTGTTACCAGTGTGTTATTATTTTTTGAGAAAAAATGCAAAAATAGTCCCAAATTTATCAAGGGGTGTAGTACCAATTTAATAATGGATACCGGTAATGAATATTGAGCCATGATATATTGGAGGTTCTAGTAAAATAATATTATAAATGTACATTGTAGCATACCTGTGTTTGTTTTAGAATGCAATTTTACTTATAAATGCAATTTCACTGGCTGCAATTATGTAAATTTATCGATGATGCTTGTTATTTCTAAGGGGCTCTGAAAAATGATTTCCATGGCAGCAGATTGAGAATAACCTGAACTTACATTGTCCTTGCTAGTATAAGTGTGGATTACACATGCTGTGCAAATAATAATACTAACCATTGGAAAGTTATTGAACTGTATTGATTAGTGTACATCTATTTATATTGTGACCAGTGGATGGGTGGTGATGATGAGTCTCAGATATGTAATCCAGGCTTATAACATCTTGTAAGCTTCAAGTGTTTTGGAAATTGTTGGCTTTAGCAGGCCATGCATTTTTAGGCGCGCGAGTGCGATCGCGCGCATAGAGCCCACCTTAAATCACTTTACCGAAAAGCGATTTATAAGCGCACCTTGTCACCTGAAGGAGTTTCCAAAGTTGCAGCCTTCAAATTCAGCCTTCAAATTCATCCCCGTAATATTCTTCACATGCATAAAATATGTAACGAAAATAGTACTGATGACCGTGTTCCTATAACGTAATTAAAAAAGTCAAATGTACTGTCAGGTCGTAGTTCACAAGCAGGTCAACAATGAAAAGGTTAATTTGCGATTCGCTGATAACCGCGGTGTTTCCATGCCGTAGGTTTCCAAGTCTAGTGAAAACTGAAGCTCCATTGCGCATGGTACCAACACACATGATTGGCACTTGTTCGCGGCAAATTTTGACGACTTTCTAGTGAATTTGAAAGTGGCGATTTCGAACTGATTTTTCGGAAACTACTCTCCAAATATCTAACTAACAGAGTTTAACGGTGAGTTAAATTGTGCACACGGTGAATAAATGTAGTTTTTGTACATAAAATGTTTGGTTAGATGAGATTGGAGGGTGCCTTGTAAAAAGTGAGTGAAGTGGCACTTTGTGTAGTACTTAATTTGGCGACTTTTGCAATTGGTGAATATAGTAAACATGTTTTACTGGCGTGGTTTGCATAGTAATTGTTGGGGGAGGGGCTATGGGGTTTATGATTATGTATGAAATAATAAATAATTTTATGTATTTAAGCAGTGTATTTATGTTTTATTTAGGCCCTTGGTTTTTTTTTTTTACTTTTTTCTTTCCTTTTTTCCTTTTCTTTCTCCCTTCCCTTTTTTCTCCTTTTCTTTTTTTTTTTTTTCTTTTTCTTTCTTACTCCCTTCCCTGTCTTTCTGTACATTGTAGTCCCACATTCAACACCAATGCTTCTTATCTGAATATCAAGTGCAATAATTCAAATAGCCCACCTAAACTTCTTACCGAGTGCAAATGATAGCACACCTAAAATCCTCACCGAGTGCAATTAACAGCACACCTGTAGCTCGCCTGACTATTTCCAGGAGTGCGATTTGTAGCACACCTGCTGTTTTTCAAAATTCATGCCCTGCTTTAGTATGTAAAAGTACCATACTGACGCGAGTATAGTCCCACCCCGTTTTTGGGTGAACATTTGTCAAAATTGGGGGTGGGACTATACTAATTTCAAAAAAAAAAAATTAATTTTTTAAAAGGTTTTTTTTTTTTTTCGGTTTTGTAGTGTCCCTAGACCTAGACCTAAATGCTAGGATCATTCATGGTTGACCTAAAAAAAAAAAAATTCAAGATATTTTGTATTTTTAATATGAAAATTGATAATTTGTATTCATCAATGATTTCAATTCAAAATGCATTGAATTTGAATGCATTTTGAAATCATTAATAGATTATGACATGAATACCAAGTATCAATTTTCGGTGGATCCTTCATGTAATTATTTCGTGTAATCTAATCCTAACTCTAAGCCTAATCATAACTCTAATCCTAACCCTAATCCTAACCCTAAACTAACCCTAACCCTAATTTCGTGTAAAATTACATGAAGGAATAACCCAATTTTCATATTAAAAATACAAAATATCTTGAAATTTTTTTTTTTTTTTTTTTTTTTTAGGTCAACCATGAATGATCCTAGCATTTAGGTCTAGGTCCTGGGACACTCCAAAGCCGAAAAATAAATAACTTACCAAAAAAAAATTTTTTTTTTTTTTTTTTTTTTTTTAATTTCTGAAATTTTTCGAAAATTTGGGGGTGGGACTTTACTCGAAGGTGGGACTATACTCGCGTCAGTACGGTAATATAATTATACCTAGGTTAATGTTGTGTGAACTGCAAACTCTTCTAATCAGCACTGCACTGGTTTTCAGGAGAGCTAAAATGATCTGTATTGATATATTTGAATGTACATGTATAACAAGCAGCATGCAGAGCATGCCTTAGATCTATGTTGATCATGTTGGAACTTGGAAGAAGAGCCACACTGACATGAACCAGTCCAGGAAGTTGAAGAAATATGTGGCAAAAAGAAGAGGTCAATTTTTGTTTTTGGGTGGCAAATTTGGCAAAAATATACATGCTTTCTTCTCGGGGTTTATCAATGACTTTTGGTATATATATATATCAATGACCCCTTAGTCCAATTTGGGATAATCTAATTGAGAGCATGTGTGCCATTAACGCTTGTGTATCAATACTACCATTGAGTGTACCAACATGTATGAATAGTCTATGACTATCGATACTTTCAACAATTGATAAACGGGTCTAATTGAGGGATACACCCCTGCCCAATTTTGTGCCTATTTTTGCATTTTCTCACAAATTATAGCGCATTGGTGACAAGTAAGATATGTACATTATAGGGGCAAGGACTACAACTACATGTATTGCACTGGAAAAAAATTTTCAGCGCAGACAACAGTTTTGGAGTTACAGTCAAAATGAGGGAAAACCAATATTTGATCAATAAATCAATAACTACTTGCCTTGAGTTGCTGAATTTTCAGTGCAGTAGTTGTATTCCTTGCCCCTATATTAAGGCCAAATAAAATAAAAAACATGTTTCACGTAAAAAAAAAAAAAAAAAAGGAGGAAGAGGGGGCTTTTTATTTTTTATTTTTTATCGCAAAATCAGTGTAAATACCCATAATTAGAGCTGTTTCAGCGCATACAATAATGCCTGGAAAAAGGATGAGGCCTCTTTTTATTTGTTGTTCTGAGAGATAGGCCCCCTCTAACTATCACAAAACCTTATAAAACTGTTTCTTGTATATTAGCAAGGCTATAGAAAGCATCTCTACTTTCTAGACATATTTTTTGAAAAGTTATAACTGAATTTCAAAAAATAAAAATAAAATTGAAGAAACCTCAAAAAAGGAAGCGGGAGGGGACGTGAAACATGTTTATTTTTTTATTTGGCCTAATATACATCTTGTCACCAATGCGCTATAATTTTGTGTGAAAAATGCAAAAATAGGGACAAAATTTGGCAGGGGTGTAGTACCCCCTTAAGGTAGTACCACCTTAATGAAATGAATATGGTACAAATGTAGCTCTTAAATTGAGATTGTTAGATTCAAGCTCTTAAAACATGATCAACCAGGGCCTGTGGTTGGTCCCCGGACCCCCACCACGATGCAAAAAGGGGGAAAATCTTGTTCTTCATGTGTGATCGACAAAGATTTTGTGTTTTTGGAGTACTTGTAAGTTGTAACACTTCATTGGGGGAGCTATACTTTCTCCTTGAAATGATTTTAATGATAAGCCAATATTGCAATTTCTGATTTCAAAAACAGCTATCATTATCATGATTACATTGCATGGATTGTTTGTATGCATTCATTCAAAAGTTGATCAAATGTGTTGTACAATCTGTAGATGTACAAAAAGTACATGGTATTCCATGATGTGTACAATCATTCCAGGGTCTATGGTACAATGTAGAACTTTGCTGATAGAAATTTGACACTGAAATGTGTTTTATTGAGCTTGTTGATGCGTTTGTGTTAAATATCTTGTGTCACTCATTCAATTGGTCGAGAATTTGACCTTATCTACTTAACCTGTTAATGTGTGGGTGATGGGTAGTTGATATTTTTTTGTTGTGAGATTTTATGATGTATAATTATTTTCACTGAAAGTACATTACAATTACATTGAAGTTTATAGTATTACTTGGCAAAAGCTTTGCAAAAGCTTTGGCTGTTTGACAATACAATGTACACTGGTACCGCACAGTAGTTTTCTTCAGGATTATATTTATTTTAAATTTTCCAGAATTGCTTTGCTGAACAATTGAATAATTTGATGTGGAAAGCAAAATACTTCAAATAAATAAATCATTTTTATAATTTGATCTTCTATCACCAAGCCTTGAAATAAGCAAACTGGAACCAGGAGCAATTTGTTTTTGAACGTTGCTCCTGGTTCACTGGGATTTTACAAGAACCAGGAGCAATTTCTAAAGAAACAGGAGCAAATTTTGAAATAGTAAATCCTTTTCTGCATATACATTGTACAATACAGCATACAGCACTATTGCATCAAGGGCAAAATTAGAACCAGGAGCAATTTCTTTCAGAAAATTGCTCCTGGTTCATGTTAATTTAACAAGGACCAGGAGCAATTGATGGCTTTACGAGAGCAAATTTGCTCCCCGCGCCCACTTATTTCAAGGCTTGTCTATCACATGTCCGCCGTAGGAAGGGGAAAAATGGTGCTCCTGCAAAAACAGGATTTCCACATGGTTTCCATTGACGATCGTCACTATCTCATGGTAGCCTGCATGTTTATAACAGTTTATAACAAATCTTGTGTACTGTAACTACTGTGTTAGTGGCATTGATTTGTGGCAGATTTTTCTTTTTATGATGGATTCTTGTGTATACCTAGGGCTGCTAAGAATACGCAATTGCGTTATTTGCGCCGCAATTTGCGTATTTTGGCTCCAATTGCGTTTTTTGACATTTTTGAAAAAATCTTTAAAAAAATTTTTTTTTTTTTTTTTTTTTTGCGATTTTAAATTTTTTTTTTTTCAGCGGATTTGGAGAGTCCCTGGACTAACATCAAGTGCTACCATCATTTAAAAAAAACTTTAAAAAAATAAATAAAAATTGGAAAAAGATACAAAAAAATTACAAGTTTGTATCCAAATGGGACCAATTTGTAACTTGTGTTCACTTCAAAATCTATCTAAGATATAGACTTGTGTACAAAACCAATGCATTTTTATATCTTCAATAGACTATGCAGTGAACACAAGTTACAAATCGTCCCATTTGGATACAAACTTGTAATTTTTTATAATTTTTTTCCAATTTTTTAAAATCAACCACAAATGATTGCAGTACTTCACTCTAGGTCAAGGGACTCTCTAAATCCATAAAATATTTTTTTTTTTTAAACGCAATTTTTTTATTTTTTGCTTTTTCTTTTTTTCTTTCTTTTTTTTTTTTTTTCAATTTTTTTTAATGATGGTAGCACTTGATGGGACTCTCCAAATCCATGAAAAAAAAATTAAAATCGCAAAAAAAAAAAAAAAAATTTTTTTTTTTTTTTTTTTTTTAAGATTTTTGCTTTTTGGCGGAAATCGCGGATTTTTGCGCTTTTTGGAAAATCAGGGTGCGTTTTTGGCCTCCAAAATCGCGTTTTCTTGGCAGGCCTATGTATACCGTACTCAAAATCGAACATAGGAACTCCACAGAAACCAAATAAACGCTTGATGAATTCTAAAAATTAAAGTGCAGTTTCCATGCTTTCTGAAATAAGTTCACATTTTGTATAGTGTGTTGATCAGATATAAAAATCGTGGACCTGGATGTTTCCCATTTTCTGAGTTTCAAATGTTGGCAGGTATACCATAATACATTTAAAGATCTCAAGTGAGTTTGTATTGTATCATCATAACATTAAATTTTATGTATGGTACAACTATTATGTATTTCACTGTCATGTATTTTAATCACTCTCTGTATTAACTCATTTCAGACACAAACGAGCAATTTGGAAATGGGCAACCGACCGAGCTGCAATTGCAAGCAAGTGGACATGGCTGCAAGCTCAAGTGTCCGACTTGGAATACAGAATCCGCCAGCAAAGCGACATCTACAGGCAAATTCGTGCCGCCAAAGGTGTTGTGACTTTGGGAGAACCAATGTCTCCAGAAGAATTGCTGAGTATGAGGACGTTTCTGGCCTCGTCAAGGACAAACAGAAAGCTATCGCCCATTGAGGCTAAGATAGCACGATTAGAAGGCCGAGGTGGAGATCACACATCCCCATCTAATCTCTCCACACTTCTTACTAATGTAGACAGGCAGAGTGCAAGGCTGAAAAGATCCTTGCAAAACTGTATCACACCTATCGGGCAAGTTCCGCCACCAACCAATGGTGGAACAAAACTGCATGCGCCAAAGCCTATGAATGGTCTGGTCGACAACAAAGCAACTGGCTGTGTGGGTGGAAACCCACTCTTCAGCTCCAACAATCCCAGTACATCAACAACTCCCGATACGGACAACAAACGCATCAAGATTGATGCTGGGGGTAATAACATAACCAGTCCCACACCCGTACCGCCGGAAGAATTATATTGTGCAAGAACTAGACCAGTAAAGTACTACAGAAAGAGAAAGCTGATTAGGACACTTGGGATACATCAGTCATCTCGAAAGCACAGAAACTTTTATCGGCACGATCGCGGGTGCTGTCGGCCAAACAATCCATGTGTGTTGTGCGGGGTAAATTTAACCATTTGCAGAAGATGGACATGGATGTTATGTCATACACCGAGAGAGTGGCCCATGTGGACGAATCATTTCATCCTGTGCTCTCATTACCTCAAGGTTAGTTACATGTAGTATGTTTGTTGATTTTGTGTTTTGGTGTGTTTGTTTCCTCCATACAGGGGTATTGATTGAGCTGTACATACATTGTAACATGCTTTGTGCAGGCCTTTGGTTGGATACAATGTAGATTGATCTGGAATAGTGCAATATAAAACACCACATTGGATATTTACTGAGAAATGACATTAAAACCACCCAGTCTTAAATTATACTAGAAAATGATAACGCTGTCAGAAATTATTGTATGGTATAAATGTGCTGTACAATGTACATGCGCGTTTACATCATTTATATCATATCATCTTTAGTTGAAGCAGTATTTCCAATGTCAGGTAAGCCTATCAAGATGAATTGGGTAATCCAACCTTTATAATTAGTGAGGCACTTAATGGTGCCAGAGCATTTTCTAGTGCTCAGTGTGTGTACGTACATGTACACTGAATTTCATGGTGGAATGATTTGCAATATAGATTTAATCATTACATTATAAAAACCAAGTACCTTGTGCTTTTCCCTGTGTGTGTAAGTACTGTTTTAGTACCCCCAGGTGCTTATGGATGGTGTTAACCCTGGAATTATGAAAACTTTTGGCATTCATTACAACTTAATTATTGGTCTAGACTAAAAGTGTATAAAATAAATTATACATAATTATTTAGAGTGGCAAACACAGCAAAAATAGTCAGTTTTTTGGAGAAAATTACAAAACATGATTTTGACCAAAAATTTTGTAAACAAAAGAAAATTGTTCAATAAAATTGTTTTTCTTATTGATATGCAAAAAAAATTTTGACCAACTGAGAAATAATCATCAAAACAAACAAAACCTAAAATTCGAAGAAAATAAAAACCCAAAAACAACAGAATTTGTTGAAAGTTTCTACAATCTACATTTTGGCTAAGAAGGTTGAATAATGAATATGGTACATCTATTTAGTGGAAATGTAATGTAAATATGGGTAGTTTTAATTAAATCAACTTGCATTATTCCAATTTCTAATATTACAATTTTTGCTCACAAACCATGAATTGAATAATGATGTTGATTGTACATGCACCTGGTTTGGAACGTGATATGGGTCATTATTGCTAAATGAGGGCTGCCCATCCAGGTGCATATCATAATAACAAACCGAACAATGGCCGATTTGTAATGAAGAGACACACTTATTTTTAAAATAGTATTCATACGTGAATCTGGATCTACATAATTATGTTTTTATTTGCGTTATTTTTTACAGACATTCCTCTATCAGTACACTTTGAGTCTCTCTTAAAGAGTGGCGAATGGCAGCGGAAACCTAAACAAAGAACACCTAAGTGAGTACTTGTACATTATACTGAAAATATTAATTTCTTGCTCCTGAGAATATGAACGCATTGCGTAATGCCGTAAGTTTAGTGGGATGACACGATAGCTTGATCGTGTGTTGTAGGCGTTGTACACTTGATGCAACTGTCATTGCGAGACGATTGAGCTCTCAGGATTGAGAAACTATTATTTTATCTATATACAAAAGCTGTGTTCATGTATGGATACAAAATTGTATGTATCAACAGGTTTAATTTAGATTGTCACCTGAACAATTCCAAGTTCAAAATTCAGAATTGCTCAAATTTAGTTTAAACTCTTACCAAAATGTTCCTCTAGTGCGAGGATCAGAAAATAGGCAATTGTAGAACTTGGGCCACAAAAAAACCCTGTGTTTTTGTTTTACAATCCCGACCGACCCAGATTTTGTATTTTTACTTTACTTATTGCTATAATCAGCCATTTTGGACCAATATTTATTGATTTTGACCGAAAATTTTTGGAAAAAATTCGGAACATAAATGTACACTAAATATACTTGGATAAAATAATCAAATTTGTGCCAAATTTTCCAACTTCTCGTGATATTTTGGGGATCATTATATAGCGTTGGGATCATTATAGCGTTGGCTGTAGCCTGTATTGCGGAGTGAATGCTACTCAATTTTGATCACTTTGCTACACAATTTTAGAAATGTGTAGCAATTTTGCCATAGGCGTAGGACAAAAAAAAAATTGTTTGTTTGTCCACGTCCGACCGACCGTGTACTCTGGTCCCGACCGCTTTTTTTTTTTTTTTTTTTTTAATTTGCGTTGAATGTGCTAGTAAAACAGTGGTTAATATAAATTTAAAGAAAGAAAATGTAAAGAAAATGAACAGTATGTATAACATGCAGAACCATCTCAAGTGTTAAACCAGTAAAGTGCTGTGTGTTTTGACTTATTTACCAGTCTTCAAATTGTCAGTTTCAAGTGCAATATCTGTATTAAAAATTCGACCTACCGACCCAACTGTTTCATAAGCCTCTATGGACAAACAAACCTTTTTTTTTGGCCTTATACAGTGAAGCGTCCAATGCTAATTTTAAGTCTCCAGAAAAAAAAAATCCTGACCGACCCAACTTGAAAAGTCAACCCCCCTCGGTAACATGTGGGGTTTTTTTGTCAGCAGAAAGGTCAAGGTTAAATTTGGTACTTAAATAATACACTTTGCCAAAACAGAAAACTGCTTTGATTTGGATGAAAATGGTCTCAAACCATGTGTTATTGTCCTGTAATAAAGAATGGAACTGGAATGTGTTTCCATGGTAACAAGGGAAATTGATCACCATAAATAGGACTCAACAGTAAGGCAATGGTCTGATTGCATCTCATGCTACTTCCACCTTGGTTTGAATGACTTTGACCCTAATACCCATCTATGCATAGTTTCAAGCCACTTTTACCCCCTCCCCCTTCCGACCCTTCGTTTGATTTGAGAAGCAAAATTGTGTATTTTGAAGGCTCTTCAGCATGCCGACATTATGAGGAATTAAAGTGTTAACCCACCTTTATTTATAACCTGCCACATTTAGCCTCACAAAGTGGTGATGAGACTGTTGATTGGACCATCTTCTAAGAATAGCATTTAATGAAGTGATGAACAGGTTTCATCCTCGAGACGTAAATGGCAAACTACCAGCTGCTAAATGTTTTGTAAACATTCTTTATCTACAGAAAATACAGGTTATGGGGTTCGCAGGGCAGGCTAGGCAGTGAGAGGCGAAAGGACAGATCACGTGACAAGAACAGAGGGAGCTCGTCGCGGAACCAAAGCATGAGGACGCCCTCACGAGAAAGAAGGGACAGAGTGAGACAAAAAGAAAAGTCAAGGAAACTTCTCCAGAAATTAGCAGCACACAGTAAGTGGTTGGATCAATCTAATCAAATTACAGGCATTTTCAGAATCCTGGCATTGTTGATGTGGTTTTCATTAGACTCAGTACACGGTCGATCTTACCGTTCCGATGTTGATTAAGATACTTCTTGCATCGATCCCGAGATGCGGAAAAACCAATAGTCATTTTGTCCCACATAAATGAATAAATAACAAAAACCCCGATCCCCGGTGGACTCACCCAAAAGGTGACGTCACACCATATGATCGCCCTTATCCTCCTTGGTCTCCGACTGACACAGGCGTGCCTATCGATTGTTCATAGCACTGTGTATCAATTTCTCGACCAAAGGCGAGATATACGGTTGTAGTTTCACACCTTAGGTAAAACCAAACCGGTATTGTTCGGCTGAGGATAGTTTTGACGGCATTTTCTGACGAAAAAGTGACAAAAAACGATCCAAAACTTAGCTACATATCGTGCCTCCGTTTGTATACGGGACACACGAGCAATTCAAAATGGCCGCTCGTTGACGCCATTCATTTTGTTTCCCACGTAAACAACCATGCAGCCTGTAAGTTACAATAGATGCTTGTACATACACATTGTATTTCATGTACGGTAGGTTATTGTTGCTATGTTAGGGTGATTACTCTATCGTTATGTCTTCATTACCGTCCAATAAAGACGAGTTAATCAGATATTCATACGGTGGGGATTGGTAGGGACCCGCCTGACATTTAGTAATAAAGTTAGCCAGTCCTTACTTTACCACTAACGTTAGCGACCAGCCTCCGTGCTCAGGTTTGCTTACTGGGCTTGAGTCGCGTGTTGGGGGGTAGTGCCCCCCTCCCTTTTCTCCTCGCTTCGCCTCGGCCCTGTCGGGCTTGCCCTTCCCTGGTGTCCGAGCCGGACCCACACCCGCTCTGTTTCACCCACAGGGAGTGCTCACGATCTTCTAGATGTCTTTCTTTTGCTTAGGACTCTCCGAGTTCCAGCTTGACGATTTGGATAGGCTCCGCCATCGCCATAAGACGAAGAAGAAATCTACCAAGGGCACTGGTAAGGTCGACACGGTGGATTCTGCTGTGACAGCCCCTATGGGTCATGGCAGGTCTGCTTAAGGGGCTCCGGTCCCCGGACAAGCAGGCGGTTCCTTCGGGACTGCTAAGCGCGTCCAAAGGCTCAGCAGCCAGCGAAAGCACTGACTATACGCCGGAGCAAAGTAGCAGGCAGCAGAGCGGTAACCACCAGCGAAAACCCTAGCGGGTTTTGCAGCAGGAGGATACCAGTCGACACGGTAGATTCTGCTGTGACAGCCCCTATGGGTCATGGCAGGTCTGCTTAAGGGGCTCCGGTCCCCGGACAAGCAGGCGGTTCCTTCGGGACTGCTAAGCGCGCCCAAAGGCTCAGCAGCCCGCGAACGCACTGTCTATACGTCGGAGCCAAGTAGCAGGCAGCAGCGCGGTAACCACCGGCGAAAACCCTAGCGGGTTTGTAGCAGGAGGATACCAGTCCTCTAGCGAAAATCCTCACGGGTTTTTAGCAGGAGGACACCCGCCTGTTGCAGGCATATCTACAGGCTCAAACAGCCACAGTAGTAGCCAGCGACGGGCAGCATGCAAGGGTACCCGGGCTTGCCTGGGTTGAACCCTAGCATGCATGGGTTCAGCAGAGACGATACCGCTGCTAACGCTGTGGGTGTAGTCTTAGCAGAACCAACTGGGGTTGTCACACGGCAGCGTTCCATGGCGGGACCGCCGAAAGTGATACCCTGGGCCCTAGAATAGCTGCTGGCTGTCCACAGGGACTGGCTGGCGATTATTCAGGGGTTGGGCTCGCAGTCTCTCACGGGACAGCGACCCAGGTGCATTCGTGGCAGCTACAAAGACGAGCTACGGCTTGACTTCAGTGGTAGCCGCTATGCACCCGCCCATAGCTGCCGTGAGTGGTCCGCCACACACAGCGACCTTGGGCGAAGCTCTAGAGGGTACAGTAAGTAGCTTGAACAGCCTAGCTGATCAACAACCCACTTATGTCCTCGAGAGCCAGCGGAGCGTGGGTGATCCATTACCGTCAATGGGTCAATTACCCTCTCTTGATCGATCACTGTCAAATCAACAGGGCATAGCTCCATTGATTGACGCTGCCTATTCAGGTGGCGAGGTGATTGATCGGGGGTATGCACGCTCAGCTACCCGTGGTACTAGGCAAGCTCCCTCTAGCCAAGGGACAGCCGGAGAAGGGTACCCATACACACGGGCTTGATCCCCTTGCGGGGAACGCAGTGAGGCATGGGTACAGTGGTACACAGCCGGGAGCCCTCACGGGCACCTACGCTAGTACCAGCGCGGTACCACGCCAGCACACAGCTTGATCCCCAAACAGGGAACGCAGTGTGGCGAGGGTACAGCGGTCCACAGTTGGGAACCCTCACGGGTACCCACGCTGATACCGCACCGGTACCGCAGCACCGCTTTAGTCGCCACAGTCTCTGTGGCAACAAGGGGAGGCGGTGCTGGTACTGCAGTACCATGGGGTTACCCTGGTGGCGGATCCTTTCAGGGTCAGCTGCCGGCTGGGTATGCCCGTGGTACCCGCCGCAGGGTGTTTCTTCCACGGCCCAGCACCGTGGCAAGTGTCGCCAGCGATGGCCACGCAGTACCAACATCAGCTGTTGACCAGGCCAGCCGGCATGGAGCTAACCCAGATCTTGATCAGGGTAGGCCCCGTGCTGCTAGCGCTAGGACGACGGCTGCGAGAGCATGCGGACCCAGTGGTGCCATGGCGGTTACCTCAGGGTTTTGCGGGAGTACTCCCTCTTCTGCTGGCAGGTAGTCGGCGAGCCACACAGTGGTTATGCCTTCTTACCCGCTTTCAGATGCCCGTCCTCAGTTACCGTCATCATCGGAGCATGATACGGATACTGTGGGCGAGGGAAAGGAGTCGGAAGCTGAGTCCGGTAGTGACATCACTACAGTCTCCTTCCCCCGCTGCCCCGCGAGGGGAGCAACAGCACTGATCTTCCTCCGGACACCCCCTATGGGGAGTCCATGGAGGAGGACCAGGGATCCTTTCAGTAGGATGCTCAGCTGCTGCTTGCTCACTGGGGGCGCCTGCACTCTCATTCCCGGCAAACCTCACGGGTAGATATCGTGGGGCTGTCGAGCTCAGTAGAGCTATGACGCTGCGTGCTTGCACGCTTCCTCTGCGTGTAACGCGGGAGGACCACGGGACCTACCTGAGGGGATCCGAGAGGGACCCAGATGTCGTCAAGCGTATCACGCTCAGACAACATCTGAGCTCTTCTTCACGAGGTGAGCCTATTAGCGGTGCTAACAGCTAGCCTCAACGAGAGCTCCATGGGCCTAGCCCATAGGGTGTCCACTCAGCGCGGGGAGGGGCCTGCCACTCCAATCGCTCAACGCGATGGAAAGGCAGGGTCCTTTTCTCTTTGGATGCTTCTGCGCCACGGTGGAGGACCGTGCAAATAAGCTACCAACGGAGCACTCTGAAGAGGTCGGAAACTGCCCTTACCATGGGTAGGAGCTCCGACTTCAGCAGGCCGTGCACCACCAACAGTACCCGAGCCCACTACCCCTGCAGCCCCCATTTCTGGGAGGCGCAAGGGTAGCACAGGATCAGCTGGCAAGCCCCGAAGAAGAGCAAGCGCTCTTCCAAGGGAAGCTAGGCAGAGCATTCCTGGGGGGCTCAGCGGTTTTTCCACAGGGGGATCTCCCAGTGGACGACCGCTTATGGCTTTCACCCAGAGGTGGGAAACCATCTCTCTGAGCGCCTGGGTATGGTCAGTGGTGAGTGGGGGTTACAGACTGGCAACCCAGTCTCCCCACATTGTTCTGCACAGTTCAGGGAGCCACAGTAGTACCGTCAGACGGCCCCCAGCGCCGGGCACTACTGACAGGGATCACACAGCTTCTCACGAAGCGGGCGATTGTCCTGTCTACCCCCGCTCTACGGGTGATCTTGGAGCCATTGGCTCCAAGGAAGACAGCGACGGGAGCCCCATCCGGAACCGCAGGCTGTTGAACACGTTCTTCAGGCCCAAAAGGTTCAGAATGGGGACTCTCGCCTCGGTGCTAGCCTGCCCCATCAGGGGCATGGGAACAGCATCGCTAGATCTCTCGGACGCCTATCTGCATATGCCAATCGCCTCTCAAGATCGGAGGCATCTGCGCTTCTAGGTACAGGATCAAAATTACCAGTTTTGATACCGCCATCCGCCTGTCCATCTCTCCCAGGGTGTTTAACACTCTTGGTCAGAGCGGGGGCAGCGCCCTGAAGCACAGGGGTGTCAACATCAGTTGCTACCTGGACGTTTGGCTCATATACGGACGCACTCCACTGAAGACTACGGGTCTCATGGGGTTGATAGTCCGTAGGGTGCGGGGCCCTGGATTTTTTGAACAGCAAAAAAAAGTCCAGCGTGGTCCCGACGCAGACACCACTATTTGTAGGGGCCCGGATCACCCTCACGGAGGGGTTCGCGGTGCTCTCACCCGAGCGGGTGATTTAACATGGTGCGGTGTGCCTGACTCTTGGCCGAGTCTCGGGCAAAACCCGCTGTGGCATGGATGAAGGTGGTAGGCCTAATGGCCAGTATGGTAGACCTCGTACTGTACTGCCGTTTCTACGTTAGGCTTACCCAACTACACCTTCTAGCCTGCTTGCAGGCCCAGTCGTCACACCAATATCCCTCGCGGTTCCGTTTGTCGGAGATCGCGCGAGAGGAACTCTGGTGGTGGACCCATCAGCCCAATTTGACCCAGGGTGTCAGGTTTCCTGCACCCCCGGTATGTCACGTAGTGACAACCTTAGCGTCAAAACGGGGCTGGGGGGTCCACATCCACGGAGACTCCGTCTCGGGCCTATGGGGGCCATAGAGACAGAGTTTCACATCAACCTCCTCGCTTACGAGGAGGTGATCGTGGAATCACATACCGTTGTCCTGACGGATAGCACAACCGTGGTAGCCTACCCCAACAGACAAGGGGACTCCGGGCCACCACGATTGAGCCTGCATGCACGACACCTGATAGGGTGGTGCAAGTTCAGGCAGATTACGATGAGAGCGATACACATCGCTGGCGTCACCAGCATCCTCGCGCACAATCTGTCACGAGGAAGGGTGTCGGGACCAGCAGAATGGTCCCTTGTTCGCAGAGGTCGCTCAGACGATCTTCAAGGGATGTACCACCCCTCGAAAGATCTGTTCGCATCTCATCGCAATCATCCACTGCCGGTGTACTGCTCAAGGGTCGCAGACCCCCAAGCATTCACCGTGGACGCTCTGTCCATAGACTGGGGAGGGATGACAGCTTATGCAGTCCCTCCGATCTCACTACTCATGAGGGTGGTGGCCAAGATCGGGTGGGAAGACTGCATTGTCATTCTGCTAGCGGCAAGGCCGCTGGCACTCCCCGAGGTACCAGATCTACTCCGGATGCCCGGAGCGGAGGTACCCAGTCTATCACTAGAGCACCTGCAGTTAGCTGCATGGCCCTTACCAGGGAACACGCAGCGGAGGGATACTTTTCATCAGAAGCTGTTTTTCTCATCGCCGGGCTAGACGGAAGTCTACCCTCCGCACGTATAGCCAGAGTCTGGCTCCATACTACGCTTGGTGCAATGAGACAAATAGCTCTCCGCTAGAGCCTCTGTGCTGCTAGTTCCGGAGTTTCTGACAGAAAAGTTCCAAGCAAGACTTCAGCGGGCCACTGGGGCCAGCTATAAGTCAGCTGTCCTCTCCATTCACCGAGGTTTCGAGACGGTCGACTATCATAGCCGATGGTTACCTTATTAGTCTACGCCGACGGTATGTTCAACGAAAGTGTCTACTAAAAAGGAAAGTGATCCTCCTAAGGGATCCCAACACAGTCTTAGATTACCTTAAGGGTCACCCTTTTGACCTTCCGCCAAAAGCGACGCTTAAATACGTAACTCTCAAGATGGCTTTCCGGTTTGGCGTTGGCTTGGACGGCGGTGCTGAGTTGCACACGGTCTCGAGGTTAGCTTCCGTGTTCACAAACACTGGAGCGACACTGTTTCGGGCGCTCTGTTCTCGTGACTACTGAACGGGCGCGGTGCATACCGACATTCGTCCCTCTCCAATCCCCAGGGTTGGGCAAGGTTCGGCTGAAGCCAAAGATAGGCTGGGGTGTCCGATAAGGCGCTGCAGCACTATTTCTTCCGAACACAAGCCTTGCGAGGGACTCACGACCGCATTCATCACCCTTACAGAGCCTTTCGGTCCAGCCGCTGTCGCAATGGCTGGTCCAGGTGTTGGTGGGGTCCGGGGATCGCGAAGGTTTCGCGTCCCACGACCCACTTTCACGAGCTATCTCATCATCTTGGGTATACCGTTCGGTTGTCCCTTGAGGAGATCTAGCAGGCGGTGTCCCGGAAGCCACCTTCGCCCTTCTCACGATACTTCCGCTTACGTTAGTAATCAGAGACGGGCGGAGGTTTACCGGGACATTGTTGGCGATCATAATCTGGTGGTGTACGGGTACCAGGTTTTCAGACTATACAGAATACTCAGCATGGTAAGAACCAGTGTCGCTATTCGTAACCACCAAACTTATTAAGTAAGGAGGTTTATGTTGTCCGACCGTTGGGGGAAAATATTTTCTGACCTCGCGAAAACCATCGTTACCGCCCCGATCCCTGATCAGATGCTGACCAATCTTGTACCTCCATCCGTCGGTTACTTGCTAGATCGATCTTTCAGATGTTGATGCAAGAAGTATCTTAATCAACATCGAAGCGGTAAGATCGACCGGTGTACTGAGTCTAGTCCCAAACAAAAATGTTTGGTAGACTCATAACCGGTGCGATCTTACCTTTCCGATGTTGATTATCCCGGACCCGCCACCCCCTACAAGTTTGGTCCGAGTAGGGATCCCAAGTCGGATAAGGCGATCATATGGTGTGACGTCACCTTTTGGGTGAGTCCACCGGGGATCGGGGTTTTGTTATTTATTCATTTATGTGGGACAAAATGACTATTGGTTTTTTTTCCGCATCTCGGGATCGATGCAAGAAGTATCTTAATCAACATCGGAAAGGTAAGATCGCACCGGTTATGAGTCTACCAAACATTTTTGTTTGGGACTAATCATGGCCACATGTGAACGCATCTATCACTGGAGTACAAAATGGATGTGTGCAGGGGGTATGCCAAACTCCACCAGACTTGTTGCCATGATCGCAAGAGCACCAAATCAACATCACTGTTCAAATACCTGCCTGCGTACAAATTGACAATTGATACAAAGTACAAAATGTAGATAGATTCTGAAAGAACCTGTAGAACCCGGTCACTGTTTACTACTGCATACATTGTTTTGGCATCTGTAAATTTTATGGATGCATCTCAAGACAAGCAATATCAAAATAAAATTTCTGGGCAAATTCATAAAGAAGTCAATATTGCTCAAATTATCCTACCAAAGTATTTCTCTGGTCATGGGGATTCCAGACAAATGGTTACCTATCTGTGACTAACCATTCTTGAGTAAAGCAGAAAGGTAAAGGACTCTACACATGGGTCAAAACTTAAATATTCCCAAATTGTCCTATAAATGGTATCAATATCAAATTGTTTGTCATAATTTATCAATTCAAATAAAGAATAGTTTGCTCTATATGGCCAGGATGTTTCATTACCTCGGTATCATGCTGAAAAGGCCATTGCCAATTGAGGCCTACAGACCTTGACCAATTTTGCAATGTTACTGATAAAACAAAAAAATTACAACTATTCTTTTAAAGTCATCTATAAACATAAACAATTTTAGTGGAAATCAGGGAATTTTCTTTAGGTTTTGACATCTGGGAGTCCTAAATGTGGCTTTTTGAACTTCCTGTTTATAACTCAATAATGGTACATCACAGATATTTGGAAGATTTCTGAATCCTAATGACTTTGGTGTGATTTCTAACATCATTTGAGCAATTTTGACCTCTGTATCAACTTTGATAGCCCATGTCTCAAATTGCACAATGTTGGCAGAGGGTCAGTAAACTTGAATTTGAATTGGTTGACTGGCCATGATGGGCAAAATCTATCAAATAACTAACAAATAAGCTATGTAAAAAATTAGAATGTTTGTTCTTGCAACAATTTGATTGTCTTTGACTGAAGTGATCTGTCAGTTGCTGATATGAAATGGTTTCATCTCAGTGCTTCAATGAAAAAAGGTTGCAAGTGCTTTGTTTTTTATTGTTACTTACACCCTATTTCATTCTACTGATTATTTAAAACAGTATACGGCTATTTTGCAAAAGTAAACGTTCAATATGGGCAAGTGTATATTTTGTATATTTTTTCAAAACACGTATGTAGAAATACCATTTTTGAAAGTCTTCTTTGACAGAGTTTTGCACAATTACATTTTCAATAATCATAATTGCCTGCTAGCAATAGTGGATTCATTAACGTCCACATTATGTAGTTCAGCAAATCCTTAACCAGTATCCACCTAACTTCTCACAATTGTTTTCGCACACAGGATTCAGGGAATTTAAACATGGAAGAAGTGACAACAAGATGTCAAGGTCATTTTCCTCACCGAACTCATTGCCATGTACACCAAAGGATAAAGCATCCATGGAGCATGAACTGCGACAGGTCCAAAGTGAGATGAAAAAGAGAAGGACTGAACAGCTCAGCATGGGTAAGTGTCAGGGGCAAAGATAAATGTTAACATAAACATCACAATTTACCATGTGAATCTTCGGTACAGACATATGATATGATAACCCAAAAAGTTTAGCACTTCCAATTCTTATAATTAAAACCAGTCATCAACTGGTGAATCTGTTTATTGCTTAAGATTATTGTTCTACCTGATTCCTTTAAGATGTCAAAATAAGTAACAAATATGTGACCATCCTCCACAACTGAGCCCGGATGTCGCCAGTGCCACTATTGAGATATGCTCCATTGAGCGTAACAATAAACAATAGGAAACAAAGGATTTATTGACTGTTTTATTGATTTTTCACTACTTAAATGTCAAGTACTATAGACATGATATACATCATTTTAAAGCTAATTTCAAGCAGAATATTTTGGTTGAATATCTCAAAAATGATGATTGGCGACTTCAGGGCTCAGTTGTGCTGCGGGTCACATATCTGTTCAAAGTTAAACACTCTCACTAGATACACCATTTAAAGATGGAATTAAGTAATTTGTTATCAGATAATTGCATTTGCCCTTACAAATAGCTTAGAGCAGTTTTGGAACATTTTGTGAAAGCAAAATGTTTCTTGAACATGTTTTATACCTGGTGCGGTGGTGCCACATGTTAATGTACTTTTTTTATTATTATTATTTGCAGTGGCCATGATGAAGAATCGAGAGCGAAGCAATTCCTTACCCAACATCAGTCCGCGAATTCATCCATGACTCGGCACCATAACACCTACAGCAGACTCCAAACCCCCACCCTACATCCCTTTCCCAATCTATGCCTGGTAACTCCCTGCAGAGCTTCATGAGGCAGCAAAGGAGAGCAGGCAGCGATGCATATGATATTGACAACATTGTGATCCCATACTCAATGCTGGCATCTACCCGTGTTGAGAGACTGACATACAAGGAGATCATGACACCCAAATGGAGAGTTGTGGACTCTACAAGTACAGACAATGACCACCCGCCTGACCAGGAGAATAATGACCCTGAGGAGGATGAAGAGGTTAGTAGTTGATTCATTTATTTTCAATGTTGCATCACATCCAAATTTTCAATGCCTGTAGAGAACCAGAGGACAAGATAACAAAGCTAAATTTGCAAGAATCAAATCCGACTGTCCCAAGAAGCATACTTTTAAGTGACTTAAATTTTGAATGCTATATTAATTTGGTTATGAGCCCAGATTTGTAAATTTATTTTCTGGATTCACAAAATTAAGTCCCAGGACAAGGTCATGTAGTTCTGAGTAAATTTAGCCAGATTTATAAAAGAATCAAAATTCTTGCTATATCTGATTCTTCAATATCCACCAAATTTGGACTACACACAATAGCCTGCTGTACTGTACATGGCAAGCAAGCCTGAAACAAGCAGGCGCCGGCGATTTTTACCCTCACGGTTACCGAGTTTTGGCGCCTGGATCCAACCAGAATTACACGCCCAGGCGCCAGAGAAAATCTGTATTTTGCGCCCGGTATATATGACCAGTATTGCTCCATTTTGTCAAGTTGGTGCTCAGGAAATGGCCCAGTAAAACTTCGTCAGGCAAGCTCATTTCCACTCAAAATATTGGCCATTTCCAATGTATTTTCAACAAAATGCAGTGCCAAATCTTATCTTTTACCTAATATTTTGCCAATTTTCCTTGATATTTGGCTTCAGGGCTCATAATTTTGGCAGTATTTTGCCTTGTTTTCTGGTTAGGTGATCACGATGATCGCGGTCATGAAGGCGGCCATCTTGAATTTTGCCGACGGTTGTTTCTAGATTTTTTTTTTACAATTTTCCTAAAATCATGCAAAAAAACGGTTAAGGCCAAATTGAGCCCTGATTTTAGTCATTAGATTCACATATTACCGGGGGTAAGAGAATAAAATAAAATAAAATAGACTCAAATAAAATTAAATTAAATTAAATTAAATTAAATTAAATTAAATTAAATTAAATTAAAAATAATAAATAAGACTCATAGTTTTTTAACTGGTCTGTTCAGATATATAATAACATTGTTATTTAACTTGTTATTTGTTAAAATATAATAAGATTAAAACAAATAACATGGATCTAAACATCTTAGGTGACTAGGTGAGTATCGAAAGCTGTAGAAATAACAAAAATAAGCATTTTGATACTTTCAGACAATTGGCTCCTGGCTCTTTAAAAATGGCTCCTGGTTCAGTAGAAAATTACAGGACCAGGAGCCGCTTTTCCAAATATTTGGGTCCTGGTTCAGACGGACTTATTTCCAGGCCTGATGGCAAGTCCTCAAACTCATCTTTGTTGATATAATTATGTTGGCTATAACAATACACTGCACAGAAACAATAGCAGTGAATTAATATAATCCATACCGGGAAATCAATATTAATGCATTGTCATATCAACCATGGGCATAATTTAACATGGGAACAAAAGCAGCCAAACTGGCAGACAGATGAATCATGAATGACAATTGAAATACCACTTCAGTATATACTCTCGACATTGAACTCTCAGAATGAATATATATGCTCAGACCACAGCTGGGATGCACCTCATTTTAAATTCTAAAATTATTAGATGCAAATGTTTATATGTCCATGTAAGGAAGTAAAGTCAATAATATCACAGGTGAATTTTGTTTACATTTGAAGATTGTAACCAAAATTATAATTCATTTGATGATTTAAAACTAATTACAATACATCTTTTTGGAATTAATTAACTGTTAGAGTTGTATGGGTGAAGTGAACGTCATGTTGCTGATGTCTTCTTTACAGAAGAAACTGCCCTATTGAATTTGATGGGTTTGAAAACTGAAGTTCATATAAAATTATGTTATTGCCTTGAAGTGAATGTGGCATGCCATCAGAGTCTTAGCCAGAAATCAGAAACCACCCGTCCAAGCAGATACCAAAATTTGACCCTCAAATATAAAACAACTTGTCTATACCCATGGAAGGGTCACTGGGGTCAAATATGTCCTGATTTGGCCTTTACATGTCACTCTGAATTAACCTGAAAATGATCTGTTTTAGAGCTATCACATCTGTAAAATCCATTAAATCCACCCGTCTAAAATTAGATTAGCCTGTCTTAAAGACGGGTGGACGCATGGCTGGCTAAGACCTTACATGCCATTAAATATATATAATGGTTTTGAAAAGAAGATAAACACAAAATATCTGTGTGATATTGTTAAATATTTTAGGGAAACTGTAACATCTCACATCAACTTGAAATACTGATATTCCATAACATGTTCCAATTTTATTCCACTTACAGGAAAATTTGTCCGACTCTGAATTTAACCAGAGACACGGCAAATGTGAAATCACAGAACGTCAGAAGTTCATTTCCATCCTGGCTGAGCAAGCGTGGAGTAACAATCGGCGAGGGGCTCGTAGGTCCCGTAACGACAGCATCGGAGGCACCCCAGAGCCATGCTCTCCTGAAGCAAGTTTCCAGGAGTCATCTGTGGCCTCACTCAATTCATCACCAACTCCATCTCCAATCCCATTATCCGACACTGTGCCTACAATAATCCGGGCCTCTGAGAGGCGAAGGGCATCAAGTGTTGCTAGCGAAACTATGTCTGAATCTGCTGATGAACCACCAACACCTTTTGTTCAGAGTTGGACTAGACGGACTTTCCCGTTGCATGAAGATGAAATTGTAGAACTGGGAGAAAGAGAAGAAAGCCCAGTACCAATGGATCCTCCTCCTCCCAATATGATAGACACAGTGGTTCAAGAAGGTGATGTAAGCAAACCCATCACTGGTATATCTACTCCAGATCTGGAAAGTTCTGAAGGTGAAATCATCCCTGAAGATGATCCTAATGATCCAGAATGGACTGTCATCACAATGGATAAGCAGAAAAAGCCAGAAACTCCTACAAAAACCACTCTTGTGCTGAAGCTTGCAAAAAGGTGAAACTTGCCTGAATTGTGAATGAATGGACACTAGGTCTGTTCTTCAGAAGGTCTTGTGACACAGTCCAACCTCTTTTATCCAGCCATGATGAGATTGGCGGATAAATGAAAAATCGGATTTAGTGAATGTCTAATTCTGCATGAAATGAGTGCTTAAATTGGGACAACAAAATATTATTACTCAATACGGGGTAATAACACAGAAAGATTGTATTTGTATGTGTATCCTTCTAAATGCTTAAGAGCATGCAGGGTGTCGAAGCATTAAAACATGTTGTCCTATGAAGATTACATGGCCGAATAACAGAGAGATCTGGATAAAAGAGGTTGGACTGTAGAAGGAAAAGGGTTTGTACAGAAAGGTAATTTTTAAGAAATGAATGAATGTTGATTTTAATCAGCATAACAAAATGGAAGAGAAATGCTTTTTTTTAAACTTTGTATTGTTGTGACATTGTTGCTTTCATATCCCACATGTGGTTAGTTTATAACCATTACTTGATATCCATGGAATACTTGCTGTTACACACTAATCCTCGCTGGAGACTAAATAATCAAGCGTTTCAAAATGAAACAACCTATTTTATGTACAAAATTATTCATGTATATCAGATTCCACCTTTTGAAAGAAAAATATGATAAAAATTCAAAAAAGGTAGAAAATCTAAAAAAATGTGACTTTGAGATAACTTAGAGAACAGATTGAAAGGAAGATATGTATGTATCTAGTTTGCTGTTATATTTTGAAAAGGGTAAGATACAGAATTTGTAGTTAAATTGTCAGCTGAATTTGGTATTAAGGGCTTTAGTTTGTTGATGTATATATCCATTTGTCCTTCAAGAAAGGTTCTGTAAATATTATGATGACCAGGATATGTTTCTATTGATGAAATATTTGAATCCTTGTGGACTGATATCTCTTGTGAAGGTTGGCTTCAGTCCTGAGATTAATAAATCAGAAATTGATCTTTCGTCCTAAGGTTGGCTTAAACAGTATCAAGGGTAAGTCAACTTCTTGGAACCATGGGTAAGGGAAAGTAAGATTGTCTTTAACAGGCCTTGCCGTTTGAGGCGAGCAATCGCTCTCGCTCGCCTAAACTCAATTTCTATCGAGCGATTTTTCACTCAACATAGACACTAAAAATCGCTCGCTGCGGATCACCCAAAATTAAATCTCAATTTACATTCAAGTTTCAGCATTTTCAATGTAGGCCTATTCACTTTATCAAAATTAATTAGCCTTAATCCCTGAAAACGAAAGAGAGTGTGTCAACAGTGCGGTAGTGTTTCATATCAATTGGTACAATGATCTTCAGACCTAGAGATATAGAAAGTGATTCGACCACTCGCCTAGCATCTTGCTAGCGAGTAATTGACCACTCGCCTTTAAAATGTAGACGGCAAGGCCTGCTTTAAAGTGTGTGCGTGTGCAGGATTTGGCTTTCCTCATTGCAGCTATTTTTGAAATGTAGTGGCTTTTGCTATGTAACTTGCGTACTGATGAGTCATGAGTAGCTTTGTTTTCGTACGTATTGATTATTATTTTGTTGCAAAAATTTATGAGAAGTTTCCATTTGTTGTAGCTTTTTCATGATCAAACCTTACAATGTACATGAAACCATGAATATGTTCGGTTTCATTGTCAGATGTCCCAGGATTATAATTATGTAACAAACTGAAAATACATCTTGATTCTAATTAGGAACTTCTGTACATGTAGACTTTGGAATCAACTTGGATTCAATTCACTGATTCTGCCAGAAATTTTATCAAACTGAATATCAAATATGAAGTAAAACACTGAACCAAGGTAATATTGTGTGAAAGCATAGAAGGTACCACAGTCTTGTCATCATTTTACATATTTGGGTAGCTAGGTAGTAATGAAGTGTTAACAACCTTTGTTGGCATAAAAAGAATTGTAATATGTACAAAATCAATCCGCTAAAGTGGACATGATCTCATAACTGCCAATCGTGTGTCATGTAGAATGTTGTTCAAACAATTTTGATGAGAAGGATAATGCAGACCTGTAGAAAGTAATAGAGCTGAATGGAGTATTGCAACTTTGCAAGTGTGGAATCAGTTTTGATCTGATTCCACAGAAGTGAGATGTATGTGAACTTTTTACTTGTTACTTAACTAAAATTGCTTGAGTACATTTCACATGTAGACATGATTATCAGCATTTGGTTTATTAGTCTTACAACATAATTATAATACTATATACTCTTCAGCTAACCTGGTACCTCATTAATGTCTCTAGACTTCAGGATATGCAACTCCAGAGGTGATGGGATTTGCTTGATAAAATTGCCTCGCTTTGCTGCAGTGTTAATTAACAATTTAAAATTGGCAATAAAAACCACTCTTCTGGTCATTAATATCCTACCTCTGAGAACATGAATGAGGTGATACTGTGGTTGCAAAAGATGATAATAGGATAACATGGTGGCAGTCATTTGCTTGATTGTGTGTTCAGAAATGTTGAATTTTTTGTGTGTGTTCATACTTGTGTTGCAGATTGTACACAGTTTTGATTTTTTCCACAGAGTAACATTAACAAGTCGGTGAAACGCTGCATCCTGTATTAACACTCAAAATTGTTCAAATTGTGTCAAGAAAAAGATCTGTTCAGAGTTATGTTCGTACATTACTGTATGTGATACTTAAGTGTTGGAATTTGTATCTTCATTCAGGGCTCAACTTAAACAGGGGTTCAAGAGCTATTTCCCCCATATTTATGAACCATGTGAAAACAAAATTAGAAGGATAATTATGGCAATGGCACAAAAGGCACATTTATTATTATTTCTATTAATTATTATTATGATGTATTCAACCGACAAAATGATTTGTGTATGACTGTTTCCAAGATGTTGCAGTTAGGAATGATTGGAAATAGACAAAATAACTTAACAAAAAAAACAATAAAAATAGGAGAAGTTATTAGGTCCAGCTGACTAATTTAGTCTCAGCTGTAGGTGACATTGTAGTGTGCTTCTTAAACTGATGTAAATATATTTCCTAAATAAAAGTTCTTAAGTTAAAATAAGAACAAATACAAAATTTGTGTTTCACTTTCCAATGTTCACAATTTTCAGATGACACCCAAGTTAAAATTCTTGACAAGTTCTGTGGTGTTCAGATGTACTTACAAATGAATGAGTTTTTTTTTCTGGAAATAGGAAGACTTGAAATTCATGGCAATGTTTAACTGCATAAATACATGTACAAGTATCACAATCATATTTATGCATAACTTATAGTGTTACGAGAAAATAGGGAAATTTAATGTTAGGTTTTGCCTTTAATTGTTATGATTCTCGTAAATGAGGCAGTTAAAGGTCAGGATATGAAGGCGAATGTGACATGATCTGGTCCACTCAGACCAAAGTCTGAGTATCAAGTTATTGTACCAATTACTAAGTTGCTCAGTACATACTCCTTGCTGATGTTGAAATCCCCCCAGCATGTCCCTGCCATAAATGTGACACGGTCTGGTCCATGGGGCCAAAGGCTGCAAATTTGAAACTGAGATAAAGGCAAAAATATGGAGTAAAAAACAATAAAATACATTAGAAAAAAAGACATGTAAAAACTTCATAACTTTAGAACCAAGTGGGTCATTATTTCTCAATTCACCCAATAGGATACTTGGGTCAATATTTCTCAAATCACCCCAAAAAAAGATGATTTTACACCTCACGCCCTTCAAATTTGTTCAAAATTGGTATACAGGGTGATTTTGGCTGGCAAAGCTCAAATTTCAAATTTTAGCTTAATCGGACGTACGGTTTTCGCGCTATGCCCCACCATTTTTGCGATTTGGCGAAAAATGGCGTATCAATATTATCGCGACCATATCTCCGTAACTGTAGGTCCTACTGAGCTGAAATTGGTGTCATTATTTAGCTAATCTCTCAAAGAATCCAAATCTGCTATCATTTAGTATGTAGGAGTAAGAAAATTTGTGACCTTTTTCTGTACTTTGACCTTGAATTTGACCTTGTTGCCACGTGACCATGAGGCAATTTGCGTTGGAATTATACCCACATATGTTGTCTACAAAATATCAAAAAATTGGAGGGGTAATATTTTTTGTTTTTTTGCTAGGCTTTCACAAAGCAAGCATGAGGTGAAAACATATGTATTTAATGCATGTACATATAGGCCTATATACAATTGGCCTATATTATAATAGAATCATGTGTACAATATACTGAGCCTACATGCAAAATTACAGTTTTTCAACCACATGCTTGCTTTATGAAAGCCTAGCAAGAAAACAAAAATATTACCCTCCAATTTTTTTTATATTATGTAGACAACATATGGAGTGTAATTCAACGCAAATTTGCTTATGCGTCACGTAAGCAACAAGGTCAAATTCAAGTCAAAGTACAGAAAACAAGGTCATATTTTTTCTCTTCCTCCTACACACTAAATGATAGTATATTTGGATTCTTTGAGAGATTAGCTAAAAAATGATACCAATTTCAGCTCAGTAGGACCTACGGTTACGGAGATATGGTCGCGACAATATTGATGGGCGCGCCATTTTCGCCAAATCGCGAAAAATGGGCGGGCATAGCGCTAAAACCAGTACATCCATTAAGCTAAAATTTGAAATTTGAGCTTTTACAGCCAAAATCACCCTGTATACCAATTTTGAACAAATTTGAAGGGGGTGAGGTGTAAAATCATCTTTTTTTTGGGTGATTTGAGAAATAATGACCCAAGTATCCTAAACCTTTGGTGTTTTCAGTAAATGATAGCCTATTGTATGTGTAATGTAATAATTATAGTATTAGTAACTCAATTGTCAAAAATGCCTCCCTTGGCCCCCCATGGACCAGATCATGTCACAAATGTTCTTGATTACAAAGTTATTTTTATATGTCCACTTTCTTATCGGGCCCATTGATTAAAGTTTCTCTCAAAGCTCACATGTGCATTTTAAAATTTGTGGGCATATGCCTGAATTGTCAAAGAAATAACAATTTTATTTTTCCATTGAAAAGATGAAGGAAGACCAATTTACAGTTGTGGCATACAATTCGCTGTCGTAGTGCACGTTAGAATATGACCGTTGCTAGGCCAACTGGATCACGCTTTCTTTATTACGAACCACTGATCGAAATGATCACAACACAAAGCCTATGGCATATCAAAATTCGGAACAGGTGTATGAGCCCAGGCTTGGAGCAGTAACCAATGGTTACTAACGTGCACTACAACAGCGAATATAGAATGTTGAATGTCACATTACCTTCATATATTATAAAACAGTTAAGTATTAATTACTATTATCAGGTTTATAAAAATGTATCGGAGTTCCCAATCCCATCATCGGTTGTAAATCAATTATATAAAAAAATAATTTCAATCTGCATTCCACATTAGATTTTGAACAGAACATCAAAGTTCTAGTAGTTTGGTCTGATTGTATAAGATCATGTCACAAATGATATTACAGGATCTAAATTGGTTTTATGTTGCTGCCTTGTAATGACTGCCACAAAATATTTTGTACTTCATATGTAATAGCGCACCTGTTATATAGCAACTGTGCTGATTAATTCCTATTTCTTTGTTGTACTTTGAAAATGTGTAGATTATCCATGTTTTGGTTATCAAAAAATGTTAAATTAGTTTAAAACAAGACAGAGGAAATGCACTTTAAAACATAACATACATGTACCAGGTTACTTGCTTACTCATTATTTGCACAAAACAAAGTTTGTATGTTTGGGGTTAAACGCATCCATGGCCAAATTTGATTGTTTTTTGTTTGAAATCCAATTTTTCTGTTGCTGTGCTTAAAAAACTGACCCAGATTATTTGTAATAATTCATCATAAGTTGATTATAATCGGAAATTTATTCGAAGACAAATAACACTTGCGTGACCTGGGTCTCAGTATAGTTTTTGCCGAACTACTTATTTATATTATACCATGTATAATATGTAAAAGATTACAGGCCTACAACCTTTTGAAGACTTGCTAAGAAGTGACATTTTCTGGGTCATTCATAAAAAAAAGTGTAAACTATGATGTATGTGTAATTACTATTTAGAACTATGCCATTTTTTGCACTCATAAAACTGTAAATATATATCATATCTTTGTATATAGACCTATAATTCTTTTATGTAGGGTTGTATATTATGGATAATACGGTAAATACTACATTTTGCTCAACAGCACCCGGTATCCTTAAGCCATGCTGATAACTTGGTTTTAGGTACCCACTGTTCCAACTTGACTGCAACGTGGTGGTTGCGATTTTCAAATGAGCTTTAATTGGTACCAAATTGTTAGTGTAATGTGCTCACATTTAATTGTATTTTAAAAACAAGGTGTTTATATTAAACATGAAGAAGTACCTAATTTTATGATGTTGGTACATGTGTGGGTATATTGAACTTAATGAATTAACAAATCTGCTTGTTATGTTAGGGATATTAAGCGATTCCTACTCCCCATTCCAGAACAATACAGGACTAATATTTTGGGATTAAAAAATATTGCGAAGTTCTGCCAAATGAAACAACTCAATCATAATCATTCATATAGCACTAACTGGTGATAAAAGTACTTTTTTTTTTTAAAGAGCCCAAAACTAGGTATTTTCAGCATGTTTTCTGACAATCGAGTCACCAAAATAAAAAATATGGTACAAGTCTAACCAAACTCTTGAGTGTATACCGAAATTTTGCCTTAATTTTCACTTTTTTGTGTTGCTTTAATCAAGTGATTGGTTATAAGAATGAAACATGTTTTTCCGAAAAATTAAATGCATAAATTGAAAATAGACTTTTAACCTAAAATGCTCATTTGGCCAAAGTTAAATTATTTAACTTTTATTGCCAGTTGGTGCTAAATGAATAATTAGGATTGATATGTGTTTCATTTGGTAGAAAAAAAATAGTGCTGTATATTTCTGGAATGGGGATTAGGAACCGATTTAATACAAAAAGATCTGTAGCACATTGGAATCATACAAACTTATTAATTCCTAAACATTGTTGGAGTAGACTTGTGATGATTTTGGCTATGTATTAATGGTGGTGTCAGGTCTGAGGTTGTGAAATCATACAAAGAATGAAGACTACAAATTTCATAGCTACATGAAAGTTGAATTGTAAATCTGCAGGAAACTATTCTAACATGTAGATGATATTATCACATTTGAAAATGAGCAACTTATCTGTTACAAGATTGGAACATTATTTACTATGTACTGTATGTTGTTGCTATTCAGCTGTTGAAGCAAGATAACAACAGAATAAATCAAAAGATGTACAATGTATCATCTGATTGCATAGATGAGGATGTTTTCCCTTTTCCCCTGGATTGGAGAAGTGAAATAAAAAACAAACCAGTTTGTTACTGTCCCATACAAGGCTTCATGTGTGTGTCTTAATTAACTGTTTGTGTATTGTATATTTAATATAGGGTAGGAGCCAATTTACTTGTCTTTCTTATACTTGGAACTAGAATTTATTTTTTTTGTACCCCAAAAGCCAAACATGAAAACACGCAAAATGCACTGCATAATGAAGACCACCTATATTCCTCCAACTTTAATAATATTATTTATTATAAAGTGATTTTGAATTATACACTTCCCTGAAAATCATCTTGGTACGAAGTTCTCACAGAAAATAAGGGGCAAATATTACAATTTCAATATAGTATTTTTATTGTTCTAATAGTTTCACTGAGGTTCAAACAAAGGGATCCATTTCACTTTCTCCTGATCCCAATTAGTATGAACCTGTGCTGTGAACCATCAAAAAAGGAAAAACGCCCCCACATTTTAGTTGCCATTATTGGCAAATTTTTCACACCCACATGTTCTAGGGTCTGGTCGTGTATCAGGTGGAGAGTGGGAGTGAATTGAAATAGCTAAACGAGTGCCTTACCACAGATGACAGAAAGAGTAGTCTTGTGCCGATTTTGACTCGTACAGATTCCACAGTTCATAATGTAGTTTTGCTGAACCATGAAATGGTATCGGCCTATACACCAATCCGAGAAGCGTTTACTGTATTTGGCCCTCTATTGACGGCAACACAGATGTACCAGAGCGGGAGATTTAATTCATAATTCAATACTCATGATTGTGTATTGAAAATCACTGTTGTGTACAATTCCCGGGTACAATTCTGTATAGCACACAATAAATAATGGATAGAACCCCCGACCTCGGGACACCGCAGTTTTACATCGGGGACACCGCAGTAATGGCGAAGTCGGATAGGTGTATACAAGTGTTGTTACTAGCGTACTTACTGACTAACCTTTTGGTCTGGAATGGACATTATCTCGAAATGCCTCAAAGGTATGCCCCCCCCCCTCAAGTGGTATCAGAGGAAAGAGTGAAGAATATAATGACAATATTTCCCCATCCGGGGGTGACCCGGGGTCAATTCATATGGGTCCTTTTCAATGCCATGAAAGTATGACCCCCAGAGTGGTGTCAATGAGAACGAAAACTAAAGAATATATGTGACATGATCAACGGGAATGAGTCGGATGTCGCTAATATTGGTTTTGAGATATTGGCAAAAATAGTGATCAAATTCTTTTGTTCTATATTGTTTTCAGACATTGATAAATTGCTCATAACTCGGTAACCAGATGGGGTTTGCACCAAAATGTAGCATTCGTAAACAGCTAGAAAATTATGTAAAATACTTCTAATTGAAAATTGCTGACATGTGACTCATTCCCCTTGATCATGTCACATATTAGAAATTATTTCCCCACTGTGGGTGACAACCTGCATAAGACCTGGCAATATCCATATTTTGGTTATTTTCCATATCTCGAAATGCCAAGAAGGTATGACCTCCTTCAAATGAAAGAGAACGAAAGAAAGAATTCGATAAAAAAATCCCCACCAGGGGTATTAACACTCCTCATAAGACTTGGGTCAATATTCATATCTCAAAATGGGGCATATTTTGAAATGCTATGAAGGTATGCCCCCCCCCCCCAGTGGTGTCAAATGAAAAAGAACAGGCGGCGGATGACATGATCGAGCCGGCAACTCGTGAAACCGCCCGGCCGTATGGCATTTTCCAATATAGTCGGTTAGTTTTGTGGGGTTCATTATCGAACCCCAACGGTTTTAGCTTGTATTTATCATATTTATCAACATAGGCATATTTGTTTGTGATATTTCAAGCGTTTTAAAATTTCACAATAAACCCATTCAATTACACGGTTGACGATGAAAATTTACTGAATTTAGAGAATGCAATGCGGCCACCACCTGAAAGAGAACAAAATAGTAAAGAATAAAAATATTTCCACACCCGGGGGTGACACTCATCATAAGACCCGGTCAATATTCACGTGTGGGTTCTTTTCATATCTCAAAATGCTGACCCCGAGTGGTGTCTCATGGAAAGAGAACAAAGTAAAGAATATAATAAAAATAATTTTCCCCACCGGGGAGGGGGGGTAACACCAGGAGCGTAGCAAGAGCCTCGGGGGCCCATGGATAAGGAGCAGTGCAGTGTGGGGCCCTTTTAACATCTCTTTTATCAGCCCTTATTACATGTTTGCTTTTTCTCGGGACCCCTGAACCCATGGGGCCCATGGACTTCGTCCACCCTGTCCACCCGCTTGCTACGCCCATGGGTAACACTCCTCATAAGACTTGAGTCTAATCATAGGTATTGCAGGAGACATAGGTACATGTATTCTCCAATACCTATGGTTTAATTATTCACATGTTGGGTCCTCTTCATATCTCGAAATGCCAAAATGGACATAGACCTATTTCGAAATAGCAAAGTAAAGAATAATCCACACGTGGGGGTGGGGGACAGTCTGGACAGACACTCATCATAAGACCCGGGTCAATATTATTGTATTGGCCCTTTTCATATTTCAAAATGAAGGTATGACCCCGCCCGAAATGAGAGAACAAAAAGTAGAGAATATTAAAAACTCCTCATAGGCCTATTCAGAATCCTATTTGGGTCCTTTTTCATATCTCGAACTGCCAAGTGTCAAATGAAAGAGAACAAAGTAAAGAATAATTATAATAAAAAAATAATTACCCCACCGGGGTAACACTCCTCATAAGACCTGGGTCAATAACTGAAGCCACATGCATGGTTCACGCCGAAGACCCGCGTTATTAAGAGTGCTATTAGTCACTTTGACCTGGCTGGTTTATATTTTGTGTGTAAAGAAAGTATTGGACTTGAATTAATAATTCGTGATGCTTCTGGCGAGATGTCACTGACAAGAACAATTTTTTTGAGCTGAAATTGTCAAATATGAGATTAATTTCGCGATTCGTCAAAATCACATGGTCACAGGCATTTTTCTTCTCTTTTTCTGCAATTTCTCTTCTCTCTCTTGATTAATTCTTCTCTTAATTAGGATTTTTAGAGCGACCCCCCCTATATGGTCAAACGTAATTTGCATTGCACTTTTTACTGGGCAAATATCCCGGGGGACCACTCACATAAATGGTCTGTACGCATGCGTGACCAAAAAAACAAGGAAAAGGGGGTGTTTTTTAGGCAAGGCAAGTTACGCGAGTGACGCATTTAGGGTCTAAAAACACTGATTTTTAAGAATAAGGGTAGGGGCCTACTGAGTTTTCTGAAACTGAACAACTTGTTTAGGGTACCTTTTCAAATTTTTGGTAAATTACGAGTCCAAAAAGGGTACATTTTTTCATTTTTACTAGCCAAAAAACTCATTAAGGGGTAAATTTTATATTAAATTACCTTTAAGGGCCTACATTTGCTGGTATGGTAAAACTCGTTTAGGGGGTATTTAAAGAAAATTTGGTCACGCATGCGTACACTATCATACTTGAGTGGCCCCCTGGGGCAAATATCAAATTAGACATGTTATTGCGATGATATCCCGGATAGCATGCATATTTTCGTTATTGACACCCCTATTATTTTGCATTGAAGTAAGCCGGTCTACATTTTACCTCAGTCTGGGCCATTGCACCCCAGACTCTCAACAATCTCCCCCTTTTTTTTTTTACCTGCCAAAAAGTGCCCCCATCTCTGAAAAAAAATCCTGGCTATGCCCACTGGTAGGTCTACCCCGCGGGGTTTTAAATTTAAGTTTTGTCCACGGTAAATTCACCGTGACCTTTTCAGTAATCGATTGTCCAATTATGCACATTTCTTACCAAGTGATAATATTAATCCAATGAGCGATCGAATTGTACGTCCGCTACGGTCGACTAATCCAATCGATAATGACGCTATTGACATAGGGCCTACGGGTGGAGCTCCACTGACTGAGTTTTGGGGATTTTTCACTGGTTTACTCATCAAGGCGCTCCACCGTTATTATAAGGACTATGCTAATAATTTAAAGATTGACATGTAGAAAATAAACCATAGGCCTACGTGATTGACAGACAGTAGGCCTACTAAATTTGTACAGTACCTATTACGGTTTGGTGGCACTCCTCTTCCAAACGCGACCAAGTCACGGGCGGCCCGGTGAAGCAAAATGATTGGATTAATACCGGTACGGGAGTTTGGATAAGATGGTAGATTTCCTTTCTCATACAAATGCATGTTCCCCCGTTATTAAAGCTTGTACCGGATTAAAAAATCAAATATTTTGAAAAGAATAAGTAGCCTAATTGAAACAATCAGAGCTTTTATACTTTTTGATATATGACGCTAACTAGTTCATCTCCTATACCCACAGCACAGCGCTACTAGTAGGCTACGGGTCAATTAGTCCGAATAATCAGACCCAGAACAAAATATTAATTTCTGACATGATCTTACCTATGTGAGTGCCCCTGTGTTGTGTGCATACATGTAGTTTAAAACAATAACTGCATGATACCAGTATCCAGCTGACTAATTTAGGATCTTCAATAAAACCGGCAATCTGCACTGAATCGTAGGAGTTAATTGTGGTCGTCTGTCTGCCGACGAGCGTTAAATTACCCGGAATAGATATCGCCCAACCCTAGAAAGTAAGGTAATTAATTATTCATGAGCTCATAATAATGACGTCGGGAGAAATGTTTTGGTTTGGCGAACTATAAAAACAACGAATTTTGTGCAGTCGAGTCAAAAAATCTGGTATGTATATATATTATTGGTTTGGTATTTAATATTTCAATTGTCGCGTTTCAAAATCCAGTACGGAAAACTCAGTAGTGCACAACCAAATGCATTTTGTTTTGTAACATTGGAAGGAGAGGAATTCGGCAACCATTCGCATTATTTACATTGATCACTCATGGTCTGCACTAGCTCGAGATACTCTATCTAAATACGTAAATACGTAATACAGGTTTACATCTTACTATCTTACATTATCTTGCTGTATTTCAGCTAGAGCGTCATAGGTAGAAAACCTGGGTTTTTTCTGAGAACAAGACAAACACGTAATCTTTTCATGACCAGTCGTGACGCAACCTTGATGATCATCGTCGTCGACATACTTACTTCGTCCGACTTCGTAATGACATCGTCGCGACATGATGGCTATTCTATCTATTCTATCTATTCTATCTATTCTATACACCATCATGACCATGTCCAGTGAAGTGAGAGAGAATTGAATATATGTGTGTTCGTCACAACAGAAATTAACAGAATAGAAATTAGCATTTCATGAATGCGCAACAAATTTTAAGAAATAAGAACACCACTTTTAGACAGGATATTGGCTCGTGTCCCGTCTGCACTTAGACTGCGGAACTCAGTCCTCAACGATAGTCAGTCACTTATCTTTTGGTCGTTATATGACTATCATTTGAGGACTGAGTTCTAAACCGTACATCTTCCGAGGTGCAGTTTCAGACAATAGCTTGGGATTATTGGGGCAGAGAGGTTATCCCCGGAGGTTATCTTTTGAATTCTGTCATGACCACTGAAGCATAGTCAAGCCTGTCAAGGACACTCGGCGTGAATTGAAAGACCATGTCACTCGCCACAAAAGAATGTCAAAGGTCACCCGACACCAATTTGGTGTACTTCCGCTCCTCGGAAAATGATGTTTTTCAAGGTTTAGGACTAGTCTGCACTGCTGGTATTAAATATGTCTGGTTCCATACAGCAAATACGCAGTATTTGCTGTCTGGTAAGCAGAAACGAAATGAGACCACATGAATTGAGACATCGGAGCAGATCAATGTACTATTTTAGCCTACACTGTACATCCCCAATATGCGTGTGGAATAGCCTCATAGCCTAGGGATGTACATACATACATGTAGGGAGACATGAAGTCCATACAAAGACCAGAAATTACATTTCAAATGTACACCAAGGTATTCTTCCCTGACTATTATTTCACTTACCATGTCACTGTCGCCCTAAACATCTTTCAAGTAAGCTTCCTAAGTTAGTTGTATTTATGTCTCTTGAAATTTATTGGTCCAAATTTGTAGTCAATATCCTGAAATTATGTGTCCTGCTTGAAGCTACACCATGCTTCAAATGGTGTTGATCAAATCTGTCTCTCAAAATGTCTGACAAAACAATCCCTTAACTTTTGACCTTTCATAGATAGATATGTTCACATCATTGATTATAGAGGGAGCCCTTTATAGCATACTAAAATATAGCATCATGGCATGCCATGTGAGCAAAATTTGGCAGTGTATTTTACTGTGTAAAAGTATGGGGGAAAATTCAACATTCATTTTTATTCTTCAAAAACCCCATGTTGTAAAATCTCTTATATCAGGGTGTACTCACAGATGCCCAAATAACCACACACAAGCAACTGGACATCATGAAAGTAAAGCGGATTTTAGCTAAAATGGTTTAAAATTTAGCACAGGTTTCAATGGGAATATGTCGAATCATGCTATATGGCAAGCCATGATTAGGAGGTCAACAAACTTTTTGTGATCCAAAAAATTGCAATTGCCAATGCACATTTTGGCAATAAAAAGGCGACATCCTTTTGGTCATAACTTTGTAATTATTTAACCTGCAGACATGGTTGAACCATCATTTTTTAAAGAAAATTGTCATCTTTCATTTAATTGCATTTTTAAGGAAATATTCTAAAGTTCAAAATTTTATGATTCTACCTATCATAGAGACATGTGTTATTCTACATCCAATACCCAGGCTACACCCATCAAATGTGTGTCATCGGCCCTCAGACACACACACCCCGGCATAGACTTCTGCAGTAGCATGTTTTGTTGACATTTTTTAGTGTTTACATGTACTTCATTTGACAGAACTAATCCTAATCCCATAATTTGGCAACTCAAAGGATATCAGTTGGCAATCTTAATGTTATGCAATCAAGTTTACAACATAGTCTTACAAAGAGCAGAAAGTCACTGAGTCATGCCATTCAAGTACCAATATTGATTACCTCAAGTGGCCTGCTGCAAATGACCAGATATGACCTGTGTGGTTTTCATGTTATTTTGTAATAACAAAACCATGTTTTCCTTGATTTTGGTATGAAATTGGGCAAATAGATTTCAATGTCTTGTCAATTTGGAGTTACAGGTAACTAAAACTGATATTAGGTAAGTTTTATCTGTTTGGACTCTGTATTGACTATTCTGAGGGAATTAATGCAATGTAAACAAACCCACCCATGGCTCATGTGGACATTGTGTAGTGCTTTTCAGTACCCTGTTTTCAATCCATGGGTGACTGTAGGAACCCATGGATTCGATCAGTCTAATATTTTGCTGAAGTGTAATTTTTAGCAACATTTTTGATGCAATTGCCTGTCGTGATCTGCTCTGTTTACTTCTGAACTTCCATTGCTTTACACAGTGTCATGCTTCAGCGACTAGATTTTGAATGCAATGGTCTCTAGCCTAGAATGTGAAGCTATCAGTGAGCAAATTCTTAGCTAGACTTCTCGAGCAACTTTGCACACACCCAATTTCAATAGATACACTAGGCACCGGAGTTTCGCGCGATTTAAAACGGCAAAATGCGCTGGCCACTTTTCAAAATGCATAAAAATGCGCCAAAAAAATAGGTCAAAATGAGCTAAAATGCGTGATCCACTGTTATCAATGCAAAACACGAAAAAAACATCGGTAAAACGATGGCATGTCAATCAATTACGAACGACTTCCGGTTCATTTCCAGTTTCTGGAAAAAATAAAGATGGCGACCATCACAAATCGTCGATCGAAATGTCGAAAGCAAGGGCAAATTTCCCCACATTATGCTTGGTTTAATGATCGTTATTTGTATTTTGATGTACATTATAAGTGAAGTTAGAACCAATATTGCGTGAATTTTCTTGTAAATGCTGCCGATTTGGGGCATAAAATCGTAAGTTTTAACTTTAAGCTTATCAATGGGTCAAAATCATGAACATTCTCGATGGAACCCAAAATACGCTTTGGACACCCAAATGCGCGAAAATGTGCGCTTTTGCGCGAACCGCGCAAATGTCCGGTGCCTAAGATACACCATGGACCAACTCCACACACACACCTGACAACTTCTCATCCAACTATGACCTCTCCTGACCACCCCCCCCCCAAAAAAAAGTCTAGACCACTTTTAAATGCATTTTTACAATTGTGTTGTCCTGGTTATAGCCAGCAACCACGAACATCCACGGTTGCAGATGTGTCCATGGTTGCACTGTGTGTATCCTAATGTAGGTCCATGTTTGTAGGTAATTACAGATGCACCCCTACACGCGAACACCCCGTACATCCCAAATAATGTTTTTGTGTACTTTATATTATTTTCAACATTTTAGAATTGATACACTGAGTCACAACTCTTTATCCATCTCCTGGAGCACATCATTGCATCCAAGCAACCATGTCGTTTGGTGCTCCAGGCTTACTGCCATCAGCTGCATCCAAATCCAGCCAAGAGGATGCCCCAAGTGAAGCTTCCAAGAGAGAGGACTGGAGGAAAGCAAAGGAGTTGGATGAAGCCAGAAAGGCTGGTACAGCACCTGCCCTGGTAGATGAAGAAGGAAAGTAAGTCAATTCAGGCATGGTATTTTTGAAGACTGCTCACTCACTATAGAAAAATTATTTAATTTGTGTACATCGTGGAACATTCAACTACACTTGTTACTCCACGACTAATCGCACATTTTACTACGCACAGCCACGCAAAGACTCAAAGAGTATGTTCCACGATGTACACAAATTAAATAATTTTTCTATAGTACCTGATAGTAGCCTCCGGCAGCTCAAAGATCATAATCGTATTAAACAAAGGTATACATGTAGTAAAAGAGCATATCTATTTATCACAGGATGTATAAATTGACGTGTCCCTTTTTCACTATATAAAAATAAAATTTGATTGATTGGGTCACTATAAACTTTAGTCAAATTCAGTACTAGCAACAGGTACAGTACCTACATGTATATAGCGACTTACCGACATAAAATTTACTTTTGAATTTTGGTTTGGAGCATCGTTTATTGAACTTGAATTTGACTTTATGGATATCAAATTGAATCCAAGTTGCTGATTTAAACAGTGGTATTGTCAATTTTCCCTGAAGACCACTTTTATTTACTGATAGTATCACACACTTGTTTGCATAAATTAATTCACAGCAATCCTTTGTCTTAATTGAATTGGAGGTCAAAATCTAACCGTGACTTTCATAGTGGAAACGGGGTGTTTATATAAATTTGGCAGAATGTATGAATCATTGCAGCTTTAAAAGAACTGTACTACATGTAGTGTGATTACAAGGCATGGAAATGAAACAATAAAATTACATTGACAAAGTTATGACCAGGTCAAAATCTATCAAAGAGCAGCACACAGCAATGTTATTACATGTACTACACCATTTTCCATCCTGATGTGTCAGTGATGTTAATCATCTTCTGTTATTTTTGGTTTATGAATGGATCGAAATATTTTTACTCAATTACCAAAGCAAACTCCAGTGATTGGTTTTGACTGATTAGTTGTATTTGGTTTGTTTTCATCCATCACAGAGACATCAATCCACATATACCACAGTACATCTCTACAGTGCCATGGTGCGTGGGCTATGCGTACCAACATTAAAACATCAGCGTCCACAAAAAGAAAAAGAGCAAAAGTTCTCAAGCATCAGTGAATGGTATAAGAAAGGAGTGAAGGAAGTAAGTTTGTCTTTCAGATTGTAGCGAGTTCAATCATGCACAAATGTTACCAAATTAATGATGTAGGCTACCTCATTTTAGCAAATGAGAGTAGTCAAAATGTGTGACCGAACGTGAGTACATGAGGCTGGATATAGCAAATGACTAAACTATTCATCAGGCTTCCTGTTAAGTGTTGTGAATTTCAGCAACCTTTCATACTTTTTAAGGTTACAAGGGTTTCCCCATCATGTCGCATAATGGCCCGATGCATGCAAAACCATGACATTTTTCTTTCATTTAACCAAATGATGTTAATTAAAGCTGTTTTTATGCAAGTCACATGGATGCAGAGGATTTTATCGATGGCTAAACCTTGCAACCGGCATAAATTGAATGCCTCTGGTTGGTTACCAGGAACCTTCCTATTCGCTGTCGTAGTGCACGTTACAATATGACCGTTGCTAGGCCAACTGGATCACGCTTTCTTTGTTACGAACCACTGATCGAAATGATCACAACACAAAGCCTATGGCATATCAAAATTTGGAACAGGTGTATGAGCCCAGGCTTGGAGCAGTAACCAATGGTTACTAACGTGCACTACGACAGCGAATTCATTACATTGTGCCCAACATACAGGTAATGTGAATCTAATTTCTAAAGCAGCGCTTGTAATATGATTTTATCACAATAATAATGTTTTGTTTTGATTTTAGGGTGGCATTGCAACCAGATTCAGAAAAGGTGGTTGTGAAAACTGTGGAGCAGTGACACACAAGAGAAAAGATTGTGTGGAGGTGGGTTTCATGTGTTTAATCCTGTGGCACATCTTACTTGTGTCACCTTTTATATCTTGATAAAAGACCGGGTCATGCTGCCTGGCAGGTTCACAAAACAAGGTACTGATATTTTATGATGTGATTCAATTAGCCAATCAGAAACCCCAATTTTGTATTTATTCAGTACACTAGCTAAATAATCAGCAAACAAAAAGACCTAAAGAAAAATAAGCCAAAGAAATTTGAGGGTATAGTAGTAAAACTTTTGCCATTATATGATTACATATAGTTGCATGAGTGTAAGCATATATTAAGGTGGTATATGAGGATATTTCTGGAAATTAGGAAATGCTCTGAGTTTGTTTTCAGTGGATTAATTGAGTATGGTTAAGTACACTGATCAGTATGCCTTTTATGTGAAGCAAATTGGACATAACAGTTTTCATAATACATCAATTTATATTTTCTTTGTATCTTACTGTTTTTATCAATAATGAATGTAGTTAATGAGCTAAAATGACTGAAAAGGCTCATTCATATGTAATTTTTGCCAATATTTTGCTAAAAAGCCATGCATAAATGTTAAGGCCGGCATCGACAGGTCCCCTGTCAAAATCTTGTCGACAAAGTGAATTATGTCAATATGTCGACAGAACTTGGCGACATAGTGCTCAGAAACTGGCCCAGTAAAACTAAGTCAGGCAAGCTCATTTTCACTCAAAATATTGGCCATTTCCAATGTATTGTCAACAAAATGCAGTGCCAAATCTTATCTTTTACTTATTATTTTGCCAACTTTTCTTGTTATTTGGCTTCAGGGATCATACTTTTGGCAGTATTTTGCCTGGTTTTCTGGTGTGAAGTGTACACTTTATGTGCTCGCTATGAAGATGACCATCTTTAATTTTGCCGACGGTGTTTCTAGATATTTTTAGGTTAAATTTTTTTAAATTTTCATAAAATCATGAAAAAAAAGTGCTGGTATTTTTTCAGAACCCAAATGTATGTCGACGTTGAGATACGAAATATGTTAACATCAAAAAACGGTGCAGACGCTGTCACTAATAAATGTTCAGGGTATTTTGCATAGTTTTGCCTTGAAACTTGGTCAAAGTGTTTTTTAATATGTTCTAATATATTGTTTAGTTGACCTCTAATTTGCATAATTGCATAATTTATGAGCTAATTTGTATAAATGCTAATTAATTGTGCAAATTTACTTCAAACAAAAGGCATATTGATAATTGTGCTTTGCTCTACTCAATTAATCTGTTTAAAACATGCATAGAACACTTCCAAAATGCCTCAAATACCACCTTAATGTGAAGTAGAGTTTGATCACAAATAGCTGTTTCATGTCAAATGCTGTCTTTTTGTAGCACAACCACTACATTGTAAGATATTAATGACCATTTATGTGATGCAGGTTTACAGGTTTAACTCTTCTGCCTTAATTTGTAAATAAGAGAAACAAAAGCACTTTGTGTAATGTGGACAAGCAGCAAAATGAAACAAAATTGATTGATTAATTTTACATATTTGTTTTGCTTCAGAGACCAAGAAAAGTAGGAGCCAGGTTCACCGGTGAAAAGCTAGCTCCAGATGAGTATTATCAGCCTAATTTAAGCTTTGACTATGACGGTAAACGAGACAGATGGAATGGCTATGATCTGGATAATCACCAAGCTGTATTGGAAGAATATGCCAAAATTGAAGAGGTAATAAGGAGTGATCCATTGTCAGTGTGAATAAAATAAATGATATTAAAAATCTGTTGTATTGAGATGAAGATTGGCCATGAGTGATATTTCTCTAAAGGTTGTTCTATTAGTTCACAAAATTGCAAATCAGCACATGATTTATCATATTCATGAATATAAATCATAAAATGTGTAACATGTTGTGTTACATGTTACTAGTTAAGATTTGCACATTCTAAATCAGTTGGAGTTACAATCAACCCATGTGAGTACTATTTTGAACAGGAAACTGCAAAGGATGAGATTTGATTGAACAGGTACACATGATGTTTAAGTGTTCTTTTGTGTACCCCTTGTATTAACTCTCTTCACACGGGTGTCGACTGCAGACGACATGTTTCAAAAATTTCTTTAAATTTCAAAAATTTCAGAAATGTAAATTTTCCTGACCATATTTGGAATCAACATGAAAATTGCATTAAAATGAGTACAAACAAGCCTAGTATTGGTTCAGTAGTTCTTAAGATAGCTCTTGATATTTTGAGAAAATATTTCAAAACTTTTTCCGTTGAAGCACATAGATAGCACACAGAGCATTAATGGATAGCATTCCATCAGCTTTTGTCAGTAACATTGAATCCGCTGAGCTAATATAACTTGCCTCTGTCCTGTACATGTAGACCAACACATCTATTTATCAATTAATTGATGTTTTATCACCAGGCAAAGAAGCACTTGAAGGTGCAGGAGTTGCAAGATGAAATGTTATCAGGAGAGATTAAAGAACCTGTAGAGAACAGGGTAAGTTGATGTTATTCTTGTTGAAGTAGAGTTAATGGCTTGTTGCATGGCTAGAGTATTAGTGTTGGCTCAGACTTGTAGGAGCAATTCATAACTGTTCATAATGTTGCTAACATAAGACTTGAGTTATTTTTTCCTGAAAGTGGATGTTCTTTGATTTAAAAAAAATTTAATTAGTAAATGTTAAATATCCATTGTTCAGGGATGTGAGAGTTCCGCGTTTTCGCAAATTTCCGCGTTTTTAGCTTGCCTGCGTCGCGTTTTTATTTTTCCCAAACTAAAAATCCACGTTTTGCTTTTCCCCAATGATTAATACATTATATGTTGTCCGTCCGTCTGTCTTCCATTAATTTAATGTATGAGACTAACTTACGTTGCGTGTATTAAACCTGCATATGAGACTAATTTGCGAAAGACGACCGCATGTATAGAGATCCGTGGTAGGATGTGTAGCATTGTGTAGTATCATATCATATGGCAGAGGTCATTGAACGTTGCTGTTAGGATCGATGTTTTGTTTACGTACAACGCCATTGCAGAATTTTTTCATGTGGGTTTTTGGAATTGTACCATTTTCAATCGTAACCATCCATCTAAAGTGTGACAACATGTTTACTAAAAAGCACAAGGAATTAAGAGAGGATATATCATGGCTACCAGGATTGTAATTTTGTCGCGCAATACTCACATATGTGCAATGAAATATAGCTTTTAATCTTCTGATATTTATGATGAAATACACACAAATACGGATGGTAGTAGGTAAGCTTTCTATGCGTGCTTCGAACACACTATTAAATGGATACTTGTTTTTTTCCCGCGTTTTTTGGAAAGCTCCACTCACACCCCTGATTGTTTGCTTGATGTTTGGCCTATCTTACAGCTGAGCCTGTGAGGCCGTCTGCTCAAGATCTAAATTGAAACCATATGTATGTGTCCATGGTTTATATATGATATCTTAATCAGATAGCGTTTCCCTTGATTTCCAGGCTGGGTGTATGAACATCCAGCCATTACCCTGATCAGAACTGGCCTAAACATCTTTGCCATCCACTGCCTGTGATTCAAATGCAATAATGTAGAGAGTGGCTTGGCAATTATATTTTGTCTCCATTAGAAATTGCACCCAAGACCTCTTGCCTCAGAAGTAAAGACTTTGGCCCCTCTGCCATGCTGCTTTCTATCATGTTTATGCAAGATTCATTCACTTGTTGTATATTAATGAAGGCCCTTGATATTTCTGTGTAGGATGGTGATAGTGATGACAGTGATGGTGATGAGGACAAGTATGCAGAAAAATTTGACATGCCTGGTACTAATTTTGACAGTAAAAGGTAGGTACTTAAAATAGAAAGTATGTACAATAGTATTGCAATGTTTGGTTTAGACGGTAATGAACTTGCAAATTGTGATGGATATTGCCAGACTTGTAAAGTTACTAATACAACAAGGTTCAATCTTAAATTGAATCATCTGCACCTTAGACTAAAGTTGAAATTCAGTTCAAACATTTGAAAATACCATATTGAGTTAAACCATTCAACTTCAGTTGTAACAAGTCTTCAGTTTAAATCAATTATTGCCCTTGGTTTAAATAACCATTTCTTTCAGTTTGCAAATCAAAGTTTTCATGCTACAGACTAAGTCAAGCATTATGTTTTCCTTCACAGACGAATCACAGTGAGGAATTTGAGAATACGAGAAGATACTGCAAAGGTGAGTGTTTTATTGCTTGGTGCGTGAAAAAAACATATCTGTAAACCAGCTTTTGTAAACAGGGCTCGAAATAAGGCGCATCCTTGCGTCAAATACCTGTGAAAGTAGGCGCAGACCCGCAAATTTCCTACGGTACGGGTTCCGTGTGACCAGCTAATTCTCTGTCCTGAAATTTTAAAGGCATGGGTCCAGGGAGGCGGGGTCGGACCCTTGAAAATTGTTGAGGACCCTTGAAATTTCAAAGGCAAGGGTCCAGAGGACCCTTGGGAGTTTTCTTCTTATTTCGAGGCCTATTTGTAAATATATGCAGGTATATTATTCTCATTAGTCAACTGATCAAGTGAGTCAAATATATCTTAATCAGTATTGCTGGCAAGATGAAAAACTTCTTGTGTTTTTGTGCTCGAACTAATAAATGTTTGTCTTATTGTTTCCAGTACTTATATAATTTAGATCCCAATTCAGCGTACTATGATCCCAAGACGAGATCCATGAGGGAAAATCCATTTCAACAACAAGGAAAGACTCCTGATGAGTAAGTAATCCTTAGTTATATAGACATAGTAGCATGTCATGACATGACATCTTGTGACATGACATTAAATACATATTTGCAGTGCTAGAAATAAGGTGGGTCTTGGAGCCAAACGCCTGTGAAAATCATAGCAGGCCCGCTAATGTCTAACCTGCAGGTAAAACACTTTTATAAAGCGCATTACACTGTTAAGTTTTGTCACTGAAGTTGCAGACTCAATACTGATATTAACATCAATCCAAAGCATTACCTGTTGTTCATACACTCTATAGCGTTAGAAATATGCCAGAAGTGTATTTAATTGTGCACTCCACGTACTACATCAAGTGTTTTCGGACATGTTCAGTTTTCTTGCAGGTTGATGCATTTATATTTACTTGCATTGTCCCAACATTTTTAATGACAGTTTTGTTATAAAAATAAAAAAGTCACAAGATTTTTTCCTGTGTAGGAAATAGGTTAATAAATGTATGTTTTTTGTTGCTCGAGAAATTGTACAAAATAATGCACTTGTACTGAGATGTTGTACTCCCTCCCTGCAGGGCTTGTGTATTTGATGCATCCACATCTCAGTATGCATGCATTATTTTGTACAATTTCACTCCCAACAAGTGATGCACATTTATTAACCTATAATTGATTTACAAGTCTGAAATCTTACAAAGTTTCACAAATGTTCACATTGTAGATTCACCTGTAGATTTTAAACCCAAGAATCCAAATGGCCCATGAAGAATTTAGCTTATTTTGAGCACTGTATATTTATGAATTCACCATCTTAAAAATGTTACTTTCTTCATGTGAGTGGTTTAATATGGAAGTGAAGACATAACTATAGGCAAAATGTCTAATTATCAATGATGAGAGCCAACTTGGGTACGCACAGATATTTGCGTTGAGTGTACTATGCAAAGACCACACACGTATGGCGCAAGACCGCTTTTGAGATATAGACCAAGCACGGTTTTTGAATACGGTCGTCGCTAGACAAGGTCAAGGTTTGGTCATGTAGATCACACAATTGTGTTATTCCACAAAAAAGTATGTTGATGCAGATTGCAGAAGGTACATCCTTTCATGATCGAGAATTAGATATGTTGTAAATCATGTGATTTAACATCATCTCATTGGCTACCAGAACTAATTGTGTTGGGTAAATAAATTAGTGTAAAATTCATGCTACCTTGATGTTTGAATATTTTCTGCTTTAATTAGGATCAATTTGATGTTTTCTGTGTTTAACAGGTTAAAATTTGCTGGTGATAATTTTGTGCGAGCTGTGGGAGATACAACAAAAATGGCAACGGCACAATGTAAGCATTAATCTGGTCATTTTGTAGCATTAGAAACATGAGAACTGTATGTAACCGCAGATCCACATTTAAGTAGAGGTTCAGAGTTTATATAGAATCACTCATTCCTTAACAAGGATTGATTCCTTGATTCTTGATCAACTGGACTCATTAAAGTTTTTATGCCTCCACCGGAGGTATTATGTTTCCTTGTTGTCTGTCCGTCCGTCCGAGCTTGCGAATGCAATTTCTCGGAACTGGTAAGGTGTATTGTGATTCAATTTAGTGGAGGGGTGGCAATTGGTGGTCTCCAAATTTTAGCAGGTTTTCGTCGCAAAATATGGTAATTAATTACCTAATTTGCATGATTTATGCATATCAAGCAAAATAACCTTGTGCACAGATTATCTGGAGATCTGTACGAGTTACAGTGATGAAACTTGGCGGAGAGTAGCACAGCCAGAGGTTCTTGATCTGATTTGATTTTCAGCGCAAAATTTGCGTAATCGCAAGGTAATTGTGAGGTCATTTGGGGTCATCCGGGGTCAAATCGCCATATATTGTTGCAGGTTCATGAAATTTGGTGGGAACGACTACTGAAGGAAGAAAAATATGTCAAGGTCATTTTGGGGTCATTCAGGGTCATCTGGGGTCAAATAGCCATAAACTGCTGCAGGTTCATGAAATTTGGTGGGAACGGCCACCTTAGTGAGGCAAATAATGTTAAGGTCATTTTGGGGTCAAGTGAAATTGCATCGGTTAAAATGATGGGCGTCAAAGTGGAGGTCGAGAACCGCAAAATTCTAGTTTCCCATTATAATTACCATGGGATGAGGTTGTAAGAAAAATAACACACATGGAAATAGTCTGTGTAGTTTGTGATTGACCAATGAATTTGTATGATTAGCTCATGAATATTTATGAGGTGTAATAACATAAACTGTTGTTAATTTACTGTGGTGTATTTGCATTTCAGTGTTTGCATGGGAGGCATATGATAAGGGGACAGATGTTCACCTACAGGCAGAACCAACCAAGTTGGAAATGCTGCATCAAGAATTCTCAGTGAAGAAAGATGATTTCAAACAGAACCAAAAAGATAACATTCTACAAAAGGTATGTCAACTACTCCAAATGTCATAAATTAAAGCACTATAATTGTTTGAATGAATACAAATATTATTTTGTTTTGTTAGATGAAACTGTATAATGTAGCTTCCTATTCCTTTAGTTTGATCTAATTGGAAATAAAAAAGAAACTACTATTTGATAATGAAAATGTTGATGACAAAAGTGAATTTTATAATATTTTTCAAGCTGTATTTAACATAGAATGGTGTTTAATTACTGTCTTTTCCAGTCAAAATGTTATTAAGGAGCAAATGAACATGGCTCATGTGATGTTTAACTTATTCTGTTCCATACCTTGAAGCAAGAGAAATAGTCAAGGTTTATTTTTGGTCTTGACTATTCTAAGAATGTTGAATGGACTCTTCAGGGATGCCAGTTTTCAGGCAATTGCCTGATTTCAGGCTTTTTGTTACTCCAAATTTCTGCATTTGTATTTATTTTTAGCCTGTTTTGAGGCTTTATATCCCAAATTTGTACTCTTTTTCAGGCTTTTCCAGCAAAGTCACTTCAGGCCACTGGCATCCCTGACTCTTTGTTTAAATACCTACATCCTTGTTTCCATTGCATGGTGGACTGTGTATAATTTCTGTTCTATTTTATTTATATTAACTATTCTTAATATTTTGTGTTTTCTCTTCAGTATGGTGGAGCAGAGCATTTGGAAGCACCCCCTAAACAGTTGCTGCTAGCTCAAACTGTAAGTAGTATACTATTTTTGTTGTGTGTCTTAAAATGTGAAAATATCTATATACAGGCTTTACAGAAGTGAGAAAATATCCATATTTCCTCAAGGTTTAGGTTTAGTTTTAGGGGTTGGAGTTAGGGTTAAGGTATGAGTTAGTGTTCAGATGCAACAGATAAGCTATAGTTATTCCACACTTTTTAAAGAAATGTTTAGTTAAATTAATAATTAATGAATAGTTAAGCACTTAATAAAAAGGTATACTAAAACTTTGTGAAGAGAGAATTATTGAGATTGATAGTATTGAGATTGTATTGAGATTGATTTGAGAATAAAGGTACTAAAACTAGCTGAATAAACACAAGTTATTTCCATATCGGAAGTATGTCAGGTCACTGTTTTTACAAGTATTATTGTTACACTAACGTGTAGTTAGGAATAAAATGTACATGACATGATATATGTTACAGTCCTCCATGTTTTGTTTATTCAACTGACACCATAATGATATCATGGATGTGTTTTTACAGGAAGAGTATGTAGAGTATTCCAGGCATGGAACATTACTGAAAGGCCAAGAAAAAGCCAAAGCAAAGTCTAAATATGAGGAAGATGTATTTAATAATAACCACAAGGTAAGGACACATGATAACAGGTAGTTTGTGAGATGATTAATTGTTCATCATATTATGTATGTCATACAGGGGAGTAAAATGATCTGTACATAACTTTATTGAATTGTGGACATCCTGAAGAAAGTATATGCTATGCTTTTGATTGAGTGGTGATTTCACCTTCACATTTACATCAATTAATTTGTGTGAAAATATTTGTAAAAAAATAGTGGAAAATGTTCTCAACATGGCTACAAGAATGAATACATAACATCTACTCTTGAATAGTACTATACATAGTCCCCATAAACATATAGGGTGTGTTGTTTGGGTAGGTGTGAGAATCATTTTTTATGTGCTTAAGTGGCATGATGTCAAGATGATGCATCTGGTACATTTAATACATTATGATGAATGTTTTGCACAGAGTGTTTGGGGATCCTATTGGAAAGATGGCAGATGGGGTTATAGATGTTGTCACTCTCTTGTACAAGGGTCCTATTGTACAGGAGAAGCTGGCAAGGAGGCAGCAGCGGTAGACCTCATGTTACCATTAGCAACAGATGATCAGGAGGAAGAAGAAGAACCAAAATCATTATTAGAGGTATGTACAGCTTATTTATAAAGTAGAGGTGGCTACAACTAAGTTAAACTGGATTTAATATTTTCAACAACAAAATAAGATAAAATTCTTGCTCAGTCACTTTCTGACAATCATATTCTGTAACTGTGCTACTTCATGCATACGTTTCCACTTGTGGACTCAGTTGTTACCTACATGTATAATGCAGTTATCTTGTACCTGCAGTGCCTTTTACTAACTTGTAGTAACTGATAATAGTGTGATATACCATATGCCCACTATCCTGTACTGGATACAAAACACCATAATTATTTTGCCTTGCGCTTCCACTGGTTATGTCAGCAGTGTAAAAGTAATTCGTCTTGCAGGCCAATTTCAGCTTCAGATAGAATTATGGACCAGACATTTCTCAAACACCTCAAAAGACATTTATGAGACATTTGTCTACTTGTTTTCAATATATTGAATGTAAGATTAAAGAGGGAAAGGTATGTACATGTAATCTCTAATAATGCAATGAAAGCATGGTGCAGTGTTGGGTATGATATCACATTTTGTAGGAAAATACACAGGATATTAGGAGCAAAAATAGCAAGAGCAAGATACATATTTTGGCATTTTCAAGCACAGGTTGCTCAGTGCACCAATTGGTCTTCTCTGTGGGATGGATCCAGCTCCTGGACAATATGCCATACACGGCTGGTTATGCCTATGATAAAGTAGTGGTATTTTGTATTAAGTAATGTGTCTTACTTCTGAATAAATAAAGTATTTGAAAATTTCATTAAATATTGAGTTAAATTATTACGTGATTGACTAACTACCGTTGATTGCAAATGTATGTCATTAATCTATTTTATGTATTTTGTCATTAAATAGCAACATAAAGAATCATTAGAAGAAGAAAGGAGAAAGAAGAAGAAAAAGAAGAAAGACAAGAAGAAGAAGAAGAAACGCCACAGTAGCAGCAGTGATAATGAAGATGATGAAGCTGCTGAGAAAGAGAAGAAGTTAAAGGAGGTAGGATCAAATTTTGTAATGAAATATAATTTTGTAAAAACAGTTTGTGGTATAAGGTGCATTAATCAGATTGTCAGCACCATCACATCAGCAAAGGTAGCCCAATTAGCAGGAGTTATATACTTCATTAATATATTCTTGTTCATTGATTGGTTAAAAGTGGATCACATGACTAAAAATAGTTCTACCCTCAGTACTCCTATCCGTAAATAGTACCTCTAAGCCGTAAATAGTATTTTCAATGTCCCGGATGAGTTGTAAAGTACCTCCAAGCCGTAAATAGTACTTTTGACCATGCCTTCCGCGTGCACGCATTCGATGCAACGGAACAGTTCATGCACGCGAAACTGCCATAGCGTGATTTCGCGCTGCTGTAATTGGTTAGCCCAATTTTAGCCTATTTTTTTTGAAGGGCAAAATATAGGTTGTGCTTAAATTGGTCGTGCTGTTTACTCAGGATAGAAGCTGGAGAGTCCAAACGTCAAATAATTTTCTTTTAACCAATCAATGAACAAAGAATATATTAATGAAGTATATAAAACAAATATATACTGCCTTTATTCGAAGTTCTGGTTAAAACTATGGTCCTCGTTGAGATCAATTAATACTATTTTCCTTGGGGCTGCGCCCTCATGAAAAATAGTACTATTGATCTCACCTCGGGCTTATAGTTTTAACCAGAACCTCTCATGCCAGTATACTATTGTAAGCTTAAAACATAAATGACTACAAATACAAAACAGTGACACACATGACAATTGAAGCAATACAATAATTGCAAATGTTTTGTTAATTGTATGTTTTTAGGAGAAGGTAAGGAAGGCCAGTGAACATTGATGCATTGTTTTTGTTTGGTTGGCTCTTTGTTTGTTTTTCATTTATATCAAAGTATTTCAGTGATTCTCTCACTATAAAATGCATTTTTATTGAACAATTTTGAATAATTAAATCAAAGTTAACATGCAATAATCTTTGACACTTTGTAATATGCTTTGGGGGTAGGGCAAAGTGTAAAGGATATTGTACATTTAGCTCCTTATTGCATGGTGTGATTACAGAATCGTTTTTGTTTTTTGATCTTCACAGGCATTAGCAAGAGAAGATGCTCACCAGCGAGAGGCAGAGAGACTCTTAGCCATGGATGAGCGCAAAAGACCTTATAATAGCTTGAAAACTTTTGAAACTTACAAAGAACCAACAGAAGAGGAAATGGAAGCATATCGTATGAAACGGAGTCGGATGGAAGATCCAATGGCTAATTTTCTCACAAAGTGATCTTGTGTCATGGTAATTGATTTATGAATCTTCATGGTAACACAAAAGGGTCTCCATGGTAATACAAACAATAAGAGAGCCCTTAGAATTCTAGTTGGAATGAAAGCAAAGTGTAGGGGAAAAGAGACCACATGGAATACAGGAATTGAGTCTTGATGCACTTGAGCAAGATTGCACTCACATGTTTTCTATGCATGTTTACTGAGACAAGATGTAAGGGTGTGTAAAAGGAATGTGATTTAAAACACAGGTAAATATCTTCACAAGTGAAGTTTGTAACAAGCCGCATGTTATTGAAGAAATAAAGGCTAATGCATTATCCTTTACTCCCAATAATGTATGCGAGGCAGTAAAAACGTAAATAAAGTGTGAAGTGCAGCCGAACCCATTATTTAAAAGTTTTTACTGCTGAGGACACATTATTTGAGTGTAAAGGATAATGCTGCACCCATTATTTCTATTCTATTGCCATTTAAAGAGAAAATATCACTTTTTTGCTCAAATATTAAAGTTGTTTACTTAAAGGTGGAGTGTGTACACATAGCCAAAGCGTAAGTGACAACGAGTATTGCAGAAATGTACGCATAACCAAGTATAATGCTTTGCGTAGAATGTGTTACGGTGCTTATACTGCATAGCGCTTTGCTGTGCGCTGTTGTGCGAGAACATAAAGTTCATTGTCCTACCAACTTTATTGTTATTTAAGGTCTTTCATGTGACGCATTGCAACAAATCACAGTGCACAACTTTAAATAATGGGTTGTGAGGGTAATAGAATAGAATTTAATGATGGGGGAGTATGTCCACCTTTTCAAACTTAACAAAAACTGTGTGATGTGTATTGTTGTTTGCAATATTCAAAATATAACATGGTTAATAATATCAAGACTGCCTATATTTTGCAGCAGAGGACTGTCACTCTTTTGCAGCATAATTGTTTTTCTTCCTTCAGCATAATATTAAAACATTAAAGCAGAAAATATTACTTTTCATAAATCATTTTGATTACCAAGCCTTGGGTGAGAGGTTCAAAAGCTTAAATTTCTATATTAATATAGGATAAAAGAAGAAAAAACTCACAAGGAATTAAATATTCATAACCATAACACCCAATTTACCAATCCACTTCTTGTCACATGACTTTGTTATTAACCTCACATGTGATCATCGAACTCACATTGTCAAGTTGACAAAGATACCAAGAGATTTATGATTGAAGCTTACTATGTGATCAAATATGAAGTCTAGGTGAGGGTTAAGGTACTTTTGATATGGATGGGTACTTATTTTTTAATTAACTCATTTCCTCCTGAAAAATAGACTTGCTGCTCAATCACAGTTGTCAAAACCTGGTACATTTGTATATCCCAAGTTTTATATAAGTATAGCTCATTTGTACATATGTTATAATAATGTATCATGTATGTAATAAACGGGAGGAAAATATTGTAATGATTTTAATGTGCAATGTTCCTTGTTAACATTATCTAGCCGTGTATACATGGCTAGATCTTGAAATCCAACTCTTTCTTTCTTGCTTCCTTCTCTCTGGCAACAGGTCCACTGCATATTCATGCTGAGGCAGATTTTGACAATTATTATGTTTTGATGAAGTCAATTGTGTGAAAATATTGGATCCAAAACATGAAAAATTTGGATGCTTTACGCCCAACAGTGTAAAACTCATAGCTTGACCGATAAATATGGGCTCAATCGATTCAATTTTTTGTCAAACTTGGTCTCAAGCATGTCCATGACGACACATGGTACGTGACCAGTTCCTGGTCAAAGGTGGTCAATGTGGGGTAGACTGGTGCTCTGAAACATATTTTCAAGTTATCAATTTGATCAGCATTTTTGAGTATTGAATGGAAATTTCAGATCCAAATCTCAAAACCATATTGCAAATCTTAAAAACTTCCACATAATCTGATCTTCTCCGCATTCCAGAAAAATACACTACTAATTTGTTTGGATTAAAAAATATTATCCTGTTTTGCCAAATGAAACATAGCTAAATCCTAATCCTTTAGTTAGTTCTAACTGGCAATAAAAGTCAAACAATTGAAATTTTAATATTTTTGCAGTTTGAGGGAAAATGGTCCAAAAACATGCAATTTTTGCATTTTCTTACAATTGTAGTCACAAAATTGTAAGACTTAGCACAAGTCTAAACTTTTAAAATCTTGTGAGTATAGAATAAGAGTTAGCTCATAATTTTAATATTTTATGTTATTTTTGCAAATTGTTTATGAAAAAAATTGGGTGTTTTCCAAAAATTAGAATGCATAACTTGAAATTAGTCTTAGTTCAAGTTTTTGGGCTTGATTGTCACAGAATACAAAAAAAGATCGAAAAATGCCCTAAAAATGCATGTTTTTGGCCCTTATTTCCCAAAATTGACCAAATATTAAAATTTTACTTTCATTGCCAGTTAGGACTAACTAAAGGATTAGGATTTAGCTATGTTTCATTTGGCAAAAGAGGATAATATTTTTTAATCCAAAAAAAATAGTGCTGTATATTTCATGCAAAAAGAACATGTTCATTGTAAATGCGGCTAATTCTTCATGGAATTACTGACATTTAATACAGCGTAAAACTGGTAGTCTACAATGTTTTTATTAATGATAATCATCATGATCATGTAAAAAATTGATATCAAATGAAAGATCCTATTTTTCTCATTAACATACTGAAATTAGGAGTTCCAAGTCGGTGTATTTCCGAAGATATCATCAAAAAACTGCTGAATTATATTAAAAAATGTGGTATACCATATTTGAGACTAATTCGACAGTTTTGTGACCGATTTCTTGGAATGCCTAATTTCAAAATGTTAATGAGCAAAATATGAGCTTTCACCTGATACCAAAATCTGCATTTTGATAGGGGATGAGGCTGTCAGTCAGGTCACCCACCTTTAATAACTTTTGAATCAATGTTCATTGTTCAATAATCAATGTTCATTGATTCATATAAAACACTGTTATGAATTTCTCAGTTTTGCCCTTTCCCTCATTCAGCATTTTTTTTTACACTTGCGCTGGGATCACTGAATGGGCCTTTGGTAATTTGATAATTACTCCCCATTCCAGAAAAATACAGCACTAATTTTTTGGGATTAAAAATATTATCAAGTTCTGCCAAATGTAACAGCTCAATCCTAATCATTCATTTAGTCCTAACTGGAGATAAAAGAAAAAGTTCACTACTTTACTAATTTCTTGAAAAACAAGAGCCAAAAACATGCATTTGGCATGTTTGCTGACAATCGAGTCACAAAAATCACAGACTTGGAACAAGTCTAAGCATTCTAAATCTTGAGTATGTGCAGATTTTTTTTGTTACATGTACTTTAATTAAATGGTTGGTTATAAGAATGAAATGTCTTCCCAGAGAAGATGAGAATCATTTATGTTATGCTGTGGATCGCGCCATATTTGTCTTAAGAAATATCATGGTCACGAGAACAAAAGTTTGGGAAGCGCTGAACTAAAGGGTTCTGAACAGGAAGGATGATTGATGGCCTTGATTTCAATGAAATGAAAATGTTTTGGAATGGATATCATGTTCGACACGTTTGTGTTACCAATGTGCTATATCACCAATAAATATGGTGTAAACTTGAAGGGAACTTTTAATAATACTAAATTCAAGTGGCCCATGGGTCCGCCCGTATGGACCCAATATTTGGTATTTATGCGCAAGGCTAAAAAAAAACATGGAAGTTTGTTTTCCGAAAGCCACACGCATTTCGTTTTTGGAGCAATGTTGGAGAAATCCAGAAAAATAAACACGATATGAATGTATAAGCAAATGAATGACAACATTTTTCAAAAGATTTTTTTGACGTAACTTTTATTTTACAAACATTATAAAAATTAATAAATGCTATGAAAATCAATCTATAATTTTCCTAAAACTGTATTTTCATATCTAACATACTCTGCACTGATTTGACATAGATAGGGGCCTATTTGAGATTTGAGGAAAATGTTACCATCAATTTTGACTCGGGAAAAATTATAAATATATATTTTGCATTTTGATTTTCAGGTCACCTACGGGAGATATGCTTGTGTTTTTAAGCCTTATATTGCACAATAGCTCACAATACCTATCGTTTTTGTACAACTCCTGAAATAATAGTCAAGATCATGATTGATCACAGGATATGTAAAAGTACAATTGAAAAATGAATTTCACATAACTTTATTGGGTTTGTGTCCTTTTTGGTGCCATTGGGGTGTGTAGGGGGTGATTTTGAACTGTGGCATAAAAATCACATGGCGCATTTTGCTGGAAATGGCAACGGCACACTAAAACTTAAAGGAACATTTTATGACTGATTATTTAATGCACACTATTTAATATAGTAGACGGGAATTAATGATTAAAAATAATATAAAAATAATAATGAAAATTCAATTACGATAGCGGTAATTAGGCGGTATAGCCAGAACAAAACAGATAAGGGCATTTTTCATACACAAATTAATGGAGGTCGAAATTTGAATATAAAAGTATTTGACATTTCTGCACAAGTTATAATGTAGGCCCCCTAAATATAAAATTTGAATGCTTTATCAACTTTTGGCATGAATTGGGAAGAATCATCTTAACCCTTGGAGCTCATATGAGCCACAAAAAAAAAATGTTTCGTTATAAAATAGAATGGTTTTATAGATTATGTTATAAAAAAAAATTGGTATTTTTGTTCATTGTTGATGTTTATAGAACAAATATCAATTGGCTTTTGTTCTGTAATTTTGCGTTTTACAATGATCTATGTTAGGTCAAAGGTTGTTCATCCGATGTCTAATATTTTGTCTTGATTCTATAAATGTAGGCAGGTTTGTTCAAAAAATCAATGTTTTTCACTTAAAAAATTAATATTTTTTTGAAAGACTGTAGTCTTAAATTGATTATCTAACATGTATCCAGAAGTCAAAATTGACAAATGTCCCCTAATTGAAGTAAGCATTATTTGATATTTGAGGGAATTTTTAAAAACTGAAGGTTAAAAAAAAGAAAAGAAAAAGAAATCCGACCGACCCAACTTTCCCATATTCCCACTTGAGGGCAACACAACAATATTTTTTTGGCCTAATAGTAGGCATGTCACAGTGGCTGCACAATACTTCTGCAACACTGTGCATGCAAGCATAACAGTAAATTGAAAAGCGCGCGCATGAAAGTTGTTCAATTTTGGCAAACATCCATGCCGAAAAATTAATTTCCTCATATGTGCTATTTATCACAATTGTTTGAATTTTTGATATATGGTGTGTGAAACCTTTCTGTGACTACCATCGGGTTTTTTAAAAATAAATATTGCTTCGTTTAAGAGCTACTACCTGTTTTTGTGGATTTTTGAAGATCCCTCATAAATCAATAAATATAGGCCTTTTGAAAAATCAAGATCTACCACCATTTAGCTGAAATACTAATCTTTCTAAGCATGTAAATTATTTCCGTCGACAACGAATGGCACACTTGAGGAAAACGATTTGAAACAAAACATTTTTAAGTGAGTTTAAAGGAGTAATATTCCAAACCACAATAGCTCTAAGCCATTGTGTGTGTCCAAGGCCACACCATTTTTGTATACGCGCTATAATAGAGGGGCTGTTCCTTTTACCGTTTCTCTTCCCATGTTAATCCAGATAACAAAATGTTAATTTAAAGTCTCATTGCAAATAAAATTTTATTTTTACTTTTCGGATTTGGCTTTGAGCAATGGTGACACATACCATATTTACAGAAAAAATTAAAATATTATTCCAGACACCGTCAAAATGTCAAAGTTTGTATTTTTTGTATTATATTAAAGTAATTAACTGCAGATTCTTTACTCAACATCATAACAGGTTCATACTTGACAAATTCATGATGAATGAAAAGACTTTCATTAAATATCGAAAAAAAATAAAATTACTCATGCCTAATTTACATAATAATATAATGAATAGGCCTACATAATTAGCTGTAATAAGCTAATTTGCATAATTGATTACTTTTGTGTATTTTTTGTTATCAATTGAAAGAGCTTTGTATACATATGTTTGTGAAAAAAACCGCACTCTGATATCATGTACGGTTTTCTTTTGGCATCAATTTTGCATATTAATTAGCTGAACTTAGTCATTTTTTCAACTTTTATTTGTCTGCAGATTGGCCGGAATTGCTAAAATAGTAAATTTGATTAATTTATTATAATTATTCAATGATAGATTTTTAAATTTTGTTTTCTTTGACGAAGTTAAAAAAGATAGGCAATTAAAGGCCCTTTCAGTGATTTCACAGGAACATTAAAAAAATGGAAATTTGTCAGAGTTGCTTAGAAATAAAGAATAAGTCTACAGAATTTCATTAAACCACTTTTCCCCTGAATACATCGACAAATTAGTCAAAAAACAGAAGTTTTAGAAAGGTTTTCTACTTCAACTCTGAGAAAATCGAGATTTTCGTACAGTGCGCCACCAATCGACTGGAAAAACTTCCTAGTCCAGTGTTTCTAACACGGGGAAGTAGAGTCTAAATTGATTTAAAACAGACGCTTTTAAGCTACAATTTTGTAGTAGAAAACAAAATAAGCAATTAAAGATCACCGAGGCAAACTAACGGTCAATTCAAATATGAAAAACAGTTAAAATTGTGTATTTTGTTTAAAATAGTAGCTACTGATGTAATAAGTAGTAGAAACAATACGCAACGCGTGTTGGTACGTGGAGAGTGAGCTTCTTTCGATCTCGAGTCGGACTTTTGTACTGTCAGTATCAAAAGTCCAGAATCATCAAATGCTTTATTTTGTCTAAAATACACGGCTTTCGACCGAACCACTAGCAGGCTATGTTAGCACATCTATGTCAATTACAAAGGTACCAAAATCTGAATTTTGATGATTTTTACGATCGTCCGGATGAGCAAATCACTGAATGGGCCTTTAACCTGTGATACTTAAATTAACGTTGCTTTTTCAAGCAAGTGTCCAAATAAACCTTCAAAATCTCGAAATGTGCCAATTTTGTCATTATAGCAATTTGTGGCAGATTTGCATTCCATTTATGAGCATCTTAAAATTGACACTACGTCACAATGCATTGACCGATTTCAATTCGGTTTTTGATTTTGATGTTTTAATAAAGGTCATTCATGTAGAAACATTAAATAACGTGTTTCTGCTGCCCTTATTTTTGAGGTGATATACCTACTAATAGGGCTGACCGGGCTGCCCATCGCGGCACCAAAACGCTGTCTATAAACATTGGCCTGGAATTCAAAAGCTTCAAAGTATAGGTGGTGGTCAAAAGAAGGGGGAGCAAGACCTTAAACAGAGAGGAGGGCATATATTTCCTTAGCCACGTATATCGGATCCGCTTTTAAAGACCGGACATAAGTAAAAAATCACTTGGTTTTGTCTTTTCGTTTATTTATTCAACAAACCTGATGAACTTATTCAACAAAGTTAGAAAACCATTCAGATATATTGCATTCAATAATAAAAAGCCTAATAGGTCTATACTTTACTTTTACTGTCACTAATTATATAAACTTATACATGTAGTAGCATATTTGTAATAATAAACCCAGAATAATTTCGTGTTCAACTGAATGCGTTCATCATGATTAAATAATAACATATTTTTATTTATTAAAAATCGACTATGGCATTATTGGCATAGTCTAGACAACCAAAGAGTGACAAAATTTGAAGTGTGAGATTTCTACGAAATCGTCACCAATTCTAATTCGATTCCTGGGTTCCCGAGTTCGTAAAGTACCGCACGCAGCAGTACTTCATTCGGGATATTTGAATAATTAGTGGTAAAATACCAGTAGGGATTAAGTGAAAATATTCAAAAAAAGATAATAAAAAGGTGTAGACCTTAATATATATGGACATTTTAATGCAATCCTGGTACCATGAAGAAAATCTTTTGTCAGTTCCGCCAAAAGTACTCGAATCCTTCTGAGCACACTCTATCTGCGCTCTAGCTCCATCACACGACACACGCCGTATCTTTCAATGCATTTATTCCTTTCATTTTCTAGCGCAGTATAAGTACTACAGGAATAAGGAAATACATCAGTTGGTATTGAGAAAGCTGCTGTCAGCGAGCCAGGTTGATTTCAAGAGTTGAATGTGTCATATTACCAAAGAATCAAAGTTGGCTGAAACCAGCCGTAGGGCATGCCAATACGACGTTGACCCTGGACTTCTACTCAAAATACAACTGCTCCTACCGTCACGTACGGTATTCAATCACACTGGGTTTTAAACACGAGGTTGCTTGCTTGCTTGGAAGTTGTTGCTCATGCTATATAGCGGATGCCAGGTTTCCTGCATTTTTCAACTATTGATATGAAGATATTGTAGTATAAACTAGCTGTTTCCTCACTAGTTCTCATGGTTCTTGTGCTACATATAATGCGTACAGCTAAATCGGTGTGAAAAAATGAGCGGACAAAATTCAAACTCGAAGGGGAACAGTGTGGATAATAGGGGCGATTACCAGGGTTTGAAATGTGTGGTTGAACTACACGATCTTGGAGATTCACCAAAAACAAGTATTGATACAATGCCGGACAACAGACAGGTATGATATGGATTTAAGTTACAAGTCTTGAGAAATTACAAAAACTAAACCAACTGCGATCAACCCACATGTACTAGTATATTGTTGCATTTCCCTTTGTGCCATAAGATCGTTAATGGTTAAAGCATGCAAGATATTTATGTATACAACGCTCTGTGAAACACGTGCTTTCGTTATCGTGTTCATGCATGCATGCTTGATCTCATTCATCCCTGTAGTTCGGAACCAAACATAATTTTTACCTTGATCAAAATTTCCTTATTATGTAATCGTATTTATCTTTAACGAATTGAAGGAGCCCTTTTGCAATTCTTGTTTGAGTACTGAAACGAAAAAGTTAAGAGGACTGACGATCGAGTGGCCTTCCGACGACGCGTCGGATACCTCCATGATATAACGTCCCGACATATTAAAACGTGTACGTGTGGCATTAATATTAATCAATATGGAAACAGAACAAATTGTTAATACAATAAATATGAGACATTATATATTTCATATAGGTCTCAGTACCACGTGCACTGGTTCGGAATCAGGAAAGAGTGTTTGCATGGGCGCAAAAATGCAGCTGCGTTTAATAGGAATAAAAAATAGACCTAAGTATCCCGGGCCTATATCATATATTATAATTATAGGCCTAGGCCTAATAGTCTTATACTGTTAAAAAGTAATGTAGTTTAAGAGAGCCAATGAAAATACTGTTAAAAAGTAATGTAAAAAGAAATACACAAATTCACAGCCATTTCTCTTGTTTCTTAAAAGTCTTAAAATATGAAAACCCTTAAGGGGGTACTACACCCCTGTCAAATGTTGTGCCTATTTTTGCATTTTTCTAAAAAATTATAACACATTGGTGACAAGTAAGATATGTATATTATAGGGGCAAGCCTACAACTACTGTACTGAATATTAAGCAACTCAAAGCAAGTAGTTATTGATTTATTGATCAAATATTGGTTTTCTCTAATTTTTGACTGTAACTCCACAACTGTTGTCTGTGCTGAAATAAAATTTCCAGTGCAGTAGTTGTAAACCTTGCCCCTATAATATACATATCTTGCTTGTCCCCAATGCGCTATAATTTTGGAGAAAACAGCAAAAATAGGCACAAAATTGGGTAGGGGTGTAGTACCCCCTTAATTTTACTGATTCGCTGTTTTAAAGAACGGCATAGCTTATTTTCACAAATTTCCTGAAAAATCTGCTCAAATAACCTGAATTCAAATTTACGGTTATTTAGCCGGCAGCAGATTTTCCAGGAATGAAAATTCAGAACAGGGAATATAATTTATTAAGTATATGTGTCACAGTGTCATGTCTATTATAATAATATTCAGCAAATAACTGAATGTCATCATAATCATTTATGATCAAATATTAAACAGGTCGCACATATGGAAACGTAATTTCAAGGCTTACTATATTATTCGTGATTCAACCACGTGGTTTACTTGAGTTGTACGGATACGGGTCAGTAAAAACATGGAAGAGGAAGTAATTGATTCAGCTCCACAATTGGCGCGGGATATAATTATGATAAATATGGCTATATAATAAGTCTAAAAAGACGTGTGTTCTGTACTGATAGCCCGACTGATGCACAACCAAGGAAAATATAGGAACAGCTTCCAATGCAATTTAAAACTAAGTTAGCCACAAAAATAAGGGGGCGGGCTCAGAGGGGCTTTCAGAGTTTATATGCGAGGGGCTTAAATGGCTAAAATCGCCAAAAAAAACCCGGCTGATTTTACATGATTTTTAACAAAATGCGGGGGGCTTCAGCTCCAAAGCCCCCCCCCCGACACGCCACTGTTCAGGGGTTCAAATTGCGATGGTCTACTGCTAAGTCCAATGTCCATTAAGTCTAATATCATTTGGTCAAATGACCATTTAGTCTATATCAACCATACGGTATAGTTCAATAAACACTTGGTCCAATATAGCGTAAATAGCCAACCTGAGCAAACTCAACTATTAGTATATTAGGCCTAATAACCATTTGTCTAATACCCATTTCGTCTATTTGCCAATTCGACTAAACATGCTAAAGAAAATGCCACATCGTCTACTGCTGGTCATGGGCTGTAAATACCAACACTGAAAATTATTTTCCGCACTCATGGACACATAAGGTGTAACGTGTGCATGTCACATGAATTTCATCATCATGGCGAATCCAGTAGTAGGCCAACAGGCTTTATCAAAATGATTGGTACTCATTGTTTTCTAAATAAACGCCTGCTTCCAAATTCAACAGATCATCTTGAATTGTATGTTCAATGACCTATTATGGCATAGACTATGCCATAGTCTATTTTTGATGTTAATCATGATGAAAGCATTCAGTTGAACTCGAAATTATACTGATATTAATTACATCAAAATACTATAAAATTGTTATGAAAAAAGTTTATATAATTATATTAGTGACAGTAAAAGTAAAGTGTACGTAGGCTTATATTATTGAATGCAACATATCATAATGTCATAATTGTATTGGCACTTCAATACTGAACAATTCTGATTTTAGAATCTGCCAGTTTATTAATCGCAAAATTCCAGGTTAAAAATAGACTATGGACTTAAGATTTTAAACGGGCAAAGTCCCTAACACTCACACTGTCAATCATACTTGTTTATCAATCAAATTTAACCGCAAGCACATACAAGACGCGTCCATGCACAATACTGACGCGTTCATGCAATTACACAACACAAAGGCGGGGTAGGCCACATACTTGTGTACCATGTAGTTATTAATGGTAATGACAGGTACCCGGAGGATTTAAACCATAACGAGATCGGGCGACCAATCACAAGCCAGCTCCATTTAAAGATGCATTACATCATGGCCAATTTTAGTAGGCCAGATTTCCGACAATCTCATCCATAGAAGCTCATAGACAGCCGTGTTAAGCATGAAAACCGCAATCCAATGTCAGTAGTCCACTTGGGAAGCTAACAAACAGAGGGAGTAGGGTGACTGAAAAGAACAGATGTGAAAATCTATCAATTGTGCACACATTAATTAAATCAGAGTTTTAAGCTTAAATACAATATCCAGAGTATGCACAATGGGCAAGTGGACTACGGGGTAGTCTAATTATGGCATAAATCTACAATGCAGTCTTGGCCATGTTCACTGGATATTGTACCAATCATTTTGATACACCTTGTAGAAGTTTTGTCCTCCAAAAGAGGACAAGATATTGTTGGTAAGACCGTAAACCAGAAAAAGATGTCATGCCTAGAACCTCTTTAATACTGTGTACGAATGATATGCAGTGTCACACGTATTTCATTATGCATTAGAGCAATCGGTAAGTATACCAATTGGTTAGTAGACCAAATGGTTGTTACTGTTAGACCAAATGGTTTGTAGATGGATATTAGACGAAATGGTTATTTGACGAAATGGTTATTAGACCTAATTAGACAATGATTATTAGACCAGATGGTACCGTAAAGGTTCGCCTAATGGCGCTATGGGGTCCCTTGACATAAGTGGAATTTAGGCACAACCTAACAATGCCCTCCCGTAAAATTCCCACCATCAAATAAGGGCACGGAACCTTAATTCTTGTTGGAATTTCAGAGGAGGGAGCTCTCTATTTGCACATGAAATTTACCTCTGCAAATGAGCCCACGTGCGCCATTAGGCGAATCTTTACGGTATTTGACCAAATGGTAAATCAGACTCAACTAAATGTGTTTGGGACTAAATAGTTAATATTAGACTAAATGATTATTGGCCAACTTTAGGTTATTGCACGAAGTTACACCACATGGGTTTAGAATAATTGGATTTAGAATATGGGTATTAGACGAAATGGCAAATCGCCGTTCAGACGGTCATAAAACCTCAAGGGTTTGAACCTCCAAATCATGTAGCTTATCATGTGCTCAGGTATGGAAACAGTGCACGATCATAAATTTAACCTCAGCATAAAATCTTAAGTAAGCCCGTACGACACAATTCTCCAAGATGTCCAACTGAGTTACCTCTGCAAGCTTCTTATAACTTTGAGAATTTGGAAGTTTTTTTTTAATAGTGTAACAATGTTTGAAATGAGTGATTATGAGAGAATGCATTGGAAATCGGTTAACCGATTACATTGAAACGCACTGAAGGCAGTTTCTGTAAAAAACTAACTTATTTGATCTCGTTTAACATGCATGTTGACAGCAGACTATTATACGTGCAAAGTTGTGTGCAGAATTAACATTTTATACTGAATAATTGCATTTTATCTCACTCGCGGGCTAATTTGAAGCTTGCCTATAAAATCCAACTACTATTTAAAACATGAATGACGCTTTGAAAAGGTCGGTGAAAATTCAACGTAGAGCCGATTCGATTAAAAAAGTGGACTGAACCAAGCTTTACAATAAGGCTAACTTACCCTGGATGGATGCCATCGATTTTTTTTATCACGAATCTTGGCAACATTTATTGATGACTACACTCTAAATTTTGCAACGGTTATGTAGTTGTGAACAAATGGATGAACCGTTTGTTGCACTCTCTTGATGCTACGTACTTTGAATAAACCTGTGTATAAGCTTGTATACATGCTTTATAAAATTACCATCAAATGGCCATAAATGTGTCAAAATTAGTCTTTTGGTAAAGGGCTCGTAATTGTTAGAAGACAATTTCTTTGCTCTTTATACAAATTACAAATGTATTTTTGGGACAAGTGCACTAACACACATAGGCCTAGTTGTTGTACCGAAAGTATGTGTTTGCATTTTCGGGACAATTCTGTATTAGTGCAATATAAATAGCCAAGAAATTACTTTTACCAATTACGAGCCCTTTTTCAACAGACAATTGACACCTATGGCTGTTTTATTGGATTTATATTGTCATATAGGCACTGTATGTACACAGGTGTATTCAAAGTACGTAGCATCAAAACAGTGCAACAAACAGTTCAACCATTTGTTCACAACTACATTAACCGTTGCAAAATTTAGAGTGTATACGGACTATACGTTGAGATAAAAGCAAACCATGATTTCATTCAAAAAGCCAATGCAATACATTTGTTCTTCAATCGAATATCGTTAAAAGGTCCATCTAACAACAAAATATTGCGCTTTAATTTATTTATGTTATGAAATGGATAGTTATTTATATTTAAATACATTTTACTGATCATTTCTTGCGATATATTGACTAAAAAGACCAAGAAACTGAAATGGATTGTGTTTTAATTGTGCGGTGGGATTTTGTATTTACATATTCCACCATGCAGAAGCAAGTTCTGTCAATACACTTAGTTTCAGCATAACAAAAAGTGAATAGTTTGTATACCATTGATTCCGGTAGAGGGGAATTGCACACAAAAATAAGGTCATTTAACCTTGCTTGTTGCCAAACATTCTTTTCTTGAAATATTCAAATACAGTTGAACAATTCACAGGTACTACGATAGGAAAAAGAAATTCGTTGTAAAAATCTATTATCTTCTTTTGTTGTGTGGGTCAACAATGTAGTATTTTTTTTAGTATTTTCCCTCATTAAAATTGCACGTTAATTAAAACACAATTGTAATTGTAAAGTGAATGATAAAATTGATGTGAGAAAGCTCACCCCCCGCAATTTTCAAGACGGATTGAATGCACGGCATAGGCCTACTTGTAAAACGACAAAGTTTATGTGAATAGCGAATGCGTACATGCTTTATTCTTTGCGTGTTTCATACCTTATTCATCATGACAGCATCTTGATATTTCACACCACTAGCCTGTATTTTCATGACCCACAGTAATGGAGGGTCAGAAAAATTTGCCAGCGTTTTTGAAGTACCTGCTGGCGCACCAATTACAATAAAGTGTGTTTCAAAAATGATCAGTGTACCACCGCAGCATGTTGAAAGATATGCCACTACTGGTACTCAGCTTTTCTCAATTCAGTATATTTATCATCTTGTGTTGTGCATGTTACTGGTAGCTTGGTGTCATCGCAATCATGTTGATGGTCATGATGCACATTTAAAAATATACAAACGGTTTGTGAACTGTTACATATGATAGGTATTGATCGCTTTGATCTAATTTGAATTCGTATTTTAATGTCAATTAGTGTTGACAAGACATTCATTACTATATAAGCCTATATTGCATACCTAATTCGAACAGCTCTTTTCAGAGCCACTAATTGGAGTGAGCAAGCACGTGTCCACTTACACGACTATTTTTAGAGCCACTGGTTCTCTACTATATAGTCCATTATAGTTAACCATGAACTGTGAACGACTCTTTTCAAAGCCACCAGGCAAAGTGCAATCTACATTTTCTTCACATCAGATAACATAGACAGGGGTAAGACAGCCTTTATAGTTATATCGTTGGCAAAATGACAGCTCACTGTATGAAACGTTGTAGAGAAGGGCGTCTACACGCACAATAGTTTTGCCCTGAAGTTGGATAAAGCTTGACAGTTCCATACTCATCTCACGGTTATATTTAAGTTTATTAACCGTTGAATTATTAATACTCTTCGAAAAAGCGAACACGAAATGCAACTCAGCTTAATAATTAGTGAACGTTTTTCCAAATAAAGCTAACATTCATCACCGTAGTCCACACAAAATGTTTCTTTAATGTGAAATCGGAACTTCATACATGACTTTCATAGCTTCCAGATATTCATACGTACATCATGTAAGTTCACACCCATACAGCATTGTACAGCACTGATTCATATACCGCAAGGCAAAGTATAGGTCGATTTCAAGTTCAGTCCCTTGGTATATGAGGAAACACGAAGCAGATTGACATACATGTTATGGTATGTTCTTTTGAGTCAACACTTAAAGCAGTCCCCGGCAATTAGCCTTAAGCTTTGTACAAAACACTATCGTCACACTAAAACACATGGCCCACTTTTTCGTAAATAACAGGATTGAACCAGTTATCCTCAGATTGTAAAGTTCAAACAGATAGTTGATTCAACAACTCTTGTTTATCGAAGTGAGTGCCAAATTTAAAGTTGATGGCCCAGTTTCCTTCAACAGGACCTCATTGAAAGGACAGATGGCATGGCAGGCATGTACCACCATCATTGAGACCTTTTTAAACTTCGCAATGTGACATGTAATTGGCTGCACAGTGCAAGGGCGTAGTCAGGATTTATGGGGTGGGGGGCTAATTTTGAAAAAGTGGAACTTTTTTTAACATTTCCCCAAAATGTTGGGACTTTTTGGACTCAAGAAGCAAAAGAAACCAATTTATTTCGCTCTCTACGCTCGCAGGGGGGGGGAGTCGACCGCCACTCCGCCCAACCCCCTGAATAGCTGTGAATCACACCAGAATTTTTGATTTACTGTTATATGGGTAGCTAAATGTGACCAATCAAACGTCTTGCACATTTTGCATTGATCCAAAGAACCACAACCCCGAGGGGGTCTCAACTTTGGTTTGGTGGGGATGTGCGCCTGGGACTATATACGAAAAACTTTAAACCAAATTTGACGAAAAACAAGACCCGAAATAATACCAATTTTGAAAAATTTGTTTTGCCAATTTTGTTTTAAAAAAACACCCTTGCTTGAACCAAATTTTCCTGAAATTGAGGCCACCAATAAACAAAAATGGCTGAAATGCACCCGAGTGTAAATTAAATGGCTGAAAATGCGTCCCGAAATTGCCGCACATCCCCGTACCCTCCTTTCCACTAAGAACCTCCAACCGACCACAACACAAGTAACTAGAACTTCAAAGCAAACTCCAAATAAGATTTATGATTATGTAAAAAATAATATTACGAATACGGTGGCCATAGGTCCCTATATGTTGCACCAGAATGAAACTAGAGCATTCATCATGTTCATTCAATCATTCGGCTGCGGAGCGGGCGACCACAAAGCATCTCCTTGTGACCAATGTAGTGGCATTTGGCTGAGTTCCCCAGAATATACAACAAGTATTCTTTGTCGTGTGTGTGGCATTATCATCCACAGAATAATTCGTTCGTCTCATTGCATCCTTAGAATAATATGTCTTATAGGCAGTCAAAATCCAGAGCATTGCTCAAAATAGTGGGGGTTTTTTTCTGGGACAACAAAAGCTAGAACATCAAGGTGTATCCAGTTTGTATATGACTACGAGTTTCCTCCAACATAAATGGCTGCGCGCTCAATATAAATTGCAGTCCCGTCTTCTCTCTTGTCATTTCAAGAAAAGTCAAGATCTTAACCCTGTCTTTCAAATACATGCTTTCTTCAAGAAATAAATCAAAGCAGAATTATTATTCAAAGCAGAATTATTATTCAATCAAAGTCATAAAGATCGACATACACAACCATGTTATAGAAACGTGCATTGAGTAATAAGTCTTATAAAAAGCGAGCGAAACATTTAATAAATCGAATTGATATTGTGATTGGCATATCGAGTACCTTGCTGTCAGACGGGATACTGTCATAGCGCTATGTAACTATCCAAGCTTTCAAACATCGCTCGTCACTTTAAAAAAGTAATTATAGTCTTGTACATTACTTCTCATCGACTGAACGTCATCATCTTGATCGCTAGTAACTTTTGAGAAGCGATCAAAGGGACAAGACAACTGAGCAATTCTTAGTCTTAGAGAAGATGACGATAAATGGGATATAAAGTTTTTACTTTTGATACATTTTGGTACTACTATACGAAAGTATGCAGTTACCTGAAAGTCGGTTAAAAGACTAAGTGCACTCTTAACGAAGAAATTGTAAGGAAATAACTGATAGTAGAAATTCATTATGGTTACCATAAAGTGCATTGACCCATATCCTTGCAAGTTCACATGCTGGTAGTTTATAAACAAAGTATTAGGAAGGAAATCTAGAACTGTGTTCTGAGAAATATTCAGGCAACATACTTGTGACAAAAGCGGTCATGTTTTAATAGCACTAATTTTGATGCATTCTCGTACAGTGAAACTGTTCAATCGTGTAATGGATAGTTTTCAATGGGTAGGAAGCATTTAGAGTTAGAATCTGTTTGCACACTTTGGATTAACTAGTGCACCTGCAGCTGTGAGAGCCCTGATGCTGTGAGAGCACTGGCTGACCTCAATTTTGTTTGCGCATATATATTCCCCTCGTATCGAGGATGCCACCCACCAAGTTTGAGCCCGATAGGACAAAGTTTGAAATCCATGACCTTTGACCTTTGACCTCGGATGACCTCCATATAATGTTTTTCATGCTCCCCTCATATAAAGGATTCCACCTACCAAGTTTGAGCCCGATTGGACAAAGTTTGAAATTTGACCCCTCCGTAATGACCTTTGACCTCGGTTGACCTCGATTTTATTTCGCCCCTATATTCCCCTCGTATGGAGGGTCCCACCCACCAAATTTGGGCCCGATCGGACAAAGTTTGAAAATTTGACCTTTGACCTTGACCTCCGATGACCTTCAAAACCACACGGTCAACATGCTTTTCCCGGCACCTACCCATGTCCCAAATATCGGATCGATGCGTCGCAGCACGGCGGAACGCATAGCCGGACAGACAGACAGATAGACAGACAGAGACCGCTTATTATTTTAGTATAGTAGATACCGATTAAAATCTGAAGAAGATCATTTATAGTTCGATGTTTTAATTTAACTATGTATTCAACATCTCGTATGATTTTGTGCCGCTTTCTATATTAGTCCCATGGTACAATTTGAAGTTAGGCTTTCTGCATCTCACGAATAATTATTGTTCGTCGACATGATGGAAATCAAACTAAATATCAAAAACTCTAATAAACATTAATTCTGTTTATGTAGTTTCTCACCCTTCCATCAACCTCGCCCCTTCAGAACACTAGCTGCTAAAATAGTGAAGTATGTAAAACAATAAATGTATTGCAAATGAAAACAGAAACACGCGTGTCTTGCTTGTTGAGATAATAGAAGACACAATCCTTTCGAAAACGATTCACTCGGAAACACCACTGCAGAAGACACTTTTAAGATGACGTGTCGTTAAAGTCAGTTTTGAGATGACTCCATTAAATTATGACTTGCTGAAGGACATGTCTCTATAAGCACGATAATGAGTGTGTCTTAGATTACATCTGCAGACAGTATTATACATTATACTAGTTGTTGAAGACCTGTGTAAGTAAATGCAAGACACTGGCTGTTGCCAAGACACAATTTTGCCGTGAATAAACCCTTCCGTGGACATTGCCGTGAATAAACCCTTTCGTAATTCATATTGATGTGAATATTGTACAGATATTTTGCCCTTTTAAATTGGTAACTCCTAGAACGGTAAGAGCTCTTTAACTTCCAAATCTCCATCATCCTGCATCGCCGCATTTATGTAAATACTTCAAACTTTAAATTTGACAAAATATGCAATCCACTATAATCATACTTGTCACATCGATTAATCCAAACATTTTACTGCATTATTACATTAAATATTTTAAATATGCATACTCGATCCACGTCCTGATTGTATCTAAGTCCGCCTGAAGAAGAACTTCATCCTCGGGGAAAGTTATTACTAATAGGTATGTAAAGAACCGTGTCGTCGGCATACTGTGGAAGAGAATCTAACACGAATCCAATTGGAGACTTTACCACTGTGTTACGCCCTTTGGATTCTATTATAGAGGTATGAGGTGAATCATTTGAGCATTTGACCACATATACCATATCCATGACTCTTAGACAGAAGAAGACTATGGCTATCCTTGTCGAATGCTTTGGACCAGTCGAGGAACACAACAACAATTATTGGACGAGAACGGTCGTCTAAATCAGACGCCCAGTGATGGTATATACGTGGTGACAAGCTGAGTAGCACAAGACCTTCCGAGACAGAAACTATGTTGACCGTCTGCGATAAAACCACGCAGTCTCATCCTCTCCATAACTGTAGAGCACAGATCAATGGGCCGGGAGTTTCTGAAATTATCCTTACAGCTTTTTCCAGTCCTAAGGAAACGTTCCCGATTCCACAGAAAGGTTGAAGAATGAAAGAATGTTACCAATTGCAGGAACAGCTAGTTGCATGCAGCAGTCTAGAACTCATGCCATCAGGGCCTGCAGGAGACTTGGAACTGTCAAGTTTGGTAAGAATTTCCAGCACCTCTGTGTTGACTGTATTCATGATTGAAAGAAGACATGTGCCAGGATGGTCAGCACACAATCACATCCTTGGGGTCAAAACAGACTGATCAACAGGGAAGTTGTCTTGAAAATGGGAGGCAAATATGTGCGCAATCTCAGCAGGATTGGTTATGGTGTTATTGAAATGATTATATTAAAAGAAGACATGGAGCAGCCTTCTTTGACTTACCAAAAGACGAGGACCTTTTGGGCTTTTGACCAACATCATCTGCAAGAGAGTTGGTATAACTAGAATTTGATCTTTTCACTTCATATTTGACCTTATTTCTAAAGTTCTTATATTTAGACCGTTGGAATGACAGAGCAGCCCGGCAAGAAGTAACGTAAAACAAAGAAATAATAAGGAAATAACCGGAAGTAGAAATTCATTCTGGTTACCGTAAAGTGCATTGACCCATTTCCTTGCAAGTTCAACGCGCTCAATGCTAGCAGAACGTAAACAAAGCTAGAGAGGAAATTTAGAACTATGTTTTGAGAAATCTTCAGGTAACATGGTCTTGTGACAAAGACAGCCGTATTTGGATAGCACATTAGTTTGGCGCATTCTTCTATGTATCAAATGAAACTCTGTTCAATCGGTTTTAATGCACTGCAAAAACAAGTGTTTATATTTAAACACCATATTGTGTTTATCAGAGCAACACTTAATAAACACATAATTCATGTTAATGGTCTAACACTAATGTTCATAAATTAACACTTGGTGTTATATTACAAACACTAATGTTTGTAATATAACACCAAGTGTTAATTTATGAACTTTAGTGTTAGAAAAATTAACATTAGTGTTAGACCATTAACATGAATTATGTGTTTATTAAGTGTTGCTCTGATAAACACAATATGGTGTTTAAATATAAACACTTGTTTTTGCAGTGTGGATAAAGAAATCATTTCAATGGGTAGGGGAAGCATTTCATTAGAAACTGCTTATACTGTAAACATTGGATTAATCCCGATTCAAATCTTAAGCAATGTCGTTTCAAAAACTAATTTATACATGTATTGGGTAGGCCTATTATCAACTTCCGGTATGCTTTTGTGCCACTTTCTACATTTTTGGCAGCCCCATACTACAATTTGAAGTTATGCTTTCTGTATATCACGAATAATTGTGTGTTGACATGATGGAGATCACATTAAATATCAAAACCTATTATGATCGTTTCTGTTAATATGTAGAGTATCACCCCTTTCATCAACCTCGCCCCTACACTAGCTGCTAAAATAGTGTATTATGTAATACAATAATGTATTGCAAATGAAAACAGAAACACGCGTGTCTTGCTTGTTAAGATAATAGAAGACACAATCCCGTGAAAACAGTTTTGAAACACCGCAGAATACACTTTTAAGATGACGTGTCGTTAAAGTCAGTTGTGAGATGACTGCAATTTATGTCTTCTTGTCTAAGTCTTGTCTAAATAAATGCAAGACACTGGCTGTTGCCAAGACGCAATTGATGTGGACATTACCGTGAATAAACCCTTTCGTAATTGGTATATTCATCATATGAATACTGTACAGATATTTTGCCCTTTCACATTGGTAACTCCCAAAACGGTAAGAGCTCTTTAACTTCCAAATCTCCATCATCCTGCATCGCCGCATTTATGTAAATACTTCAACTTTAAATTTGACAAAATATGCAATTCACCATAATCATATTTATCACATCGATGTATTCAAAACATGTTACTGCATTATTACATTACATTTTTTTAATCTGCAATTCACCAGAATTTAGTCAGCCCAGCTAATGTTATTAACGTGTTAACCACATTCCCAAGCAAACATAACACAAAGATATTCAAAACGAGAAACGAGAAAGAGTGGTGGGAATCTCAAGGGCCTGGGGCCTGGTGCTGTATGAAGGCATGTGATACATGAATACATCAGGAAAGCAGTATCTGGTGAATATTCTCTGTACCTCTTCCAACTTATTTTTGCAGCATTGAGCATGTTGAGAGGAAGTTTATTGACGGTAGGTTACTCCACGTCCTGATTGTATCTAAGTCCGTCTGAAGAAGAACTTCATCCTGGCGAAAGTAATAGGTCTGTAAATAACCGCGTCGTCGGTATCCTGTGGAAGAAAAGATGAAACAAACTGGAACGATCAAGAACATGGGCATTGAAAAGTAGGGGGTCCTAGAATGGAACCCTGCGGGACCCCGAATCTAACACGAATCCAATCGGAGAATTTACCACTGTGTGTTGCTGATATGCGTTATTGATACGCATATCAATAACACCATAACCAAATCATCCTCTGCTGAGATTGCGCACATTTTTGCCTCCCATTTTCAAGACAATTTCCCTGTTGATTAATCTGTTTTTGACCCTGAGTGCTGGTCATTGTGGTACATATCTGTTGTTACTTTCGACCATGAGTACGGACGGTGCAGAGCTGCGCTTGAAATTATATATTTCCAAACTTGGACAGTTCCAAGTCTAGACTGCTGAAAATCGCTATTCCTGCAGTTGGTAACATTCTTGCTAGAATTTTCCACCTATCTGTGGAATCGGGAATGTTTCCTAAGAATTGGGAAAAGGATGATGTCAGAAACTACCGGCCCATTCATCTGTGCTCTACTGTTGGGAAAGTTATGGAGAGGAGGAGACTTCGTGGTTTTGTCGCAAACGGTCAACATAGTTTCTGTCCCGGAAAAGCTTGCGCTATTCAGCTTGTCACCATGTACCATCACTGGGTGTCCGATTTAGACGAACGTCCTCGTACAACAAGAATTGTTGCAGTGTTCCTCGACTGGCTGGTCCAAAGCTTTTGAAAGGATACCCACATTCATCTGTCTATGCGTCATGGATATGGTATATGTGGTCAAATGCTGAAATGGTTCAGATCGCACCTCTATAATAGAATCCAAAGGGTGTAACACAGTGGCAAATTCTCCAATTGGATTCGTGTTAGATTTGGGGTCCCACATGGCTCCATTCTAGGGCCCCTACTTTTCAATGTCCATGTTCCTGATCGTCCCAGTTCCATTTTCTCTTCCTAGGCTCCATAGCACTACGAACCCATGCAAACGGTGGCTCTCCCTTTCACATCAAAAGAAGACATAGTGGGGCAGCCTTCTTTGACCTACCAAAAGACGAGAAACTTTTGGGCTTTTGACCAACATCATCTGCAAGAGAGTTGGTATAACTAGAATTTGATCTTTTCACTTCATATTTGACCCTATTTCATAAAGTTCTTAGACCTTTCAGTTTACATAGACTTCAGTGCACTGTTATTTGGAATGGCAGAGCAGCACGACAAGCAGTATGAAGACAATGAAATAATAAGGGAATAACCTGTAGTAGAAATTCATTCTAGTTGCCATAAAGTTCATTGACCCATTTCCTTGCCAGTTCAATGCATTCAATGCTGGCAGATCGTAAACAAAGTAAGAAAGGAAATTTAGAGCTATGTTTTCAGAAATTGCCAGGTAACATGTTCTTGTGACAAAGACAGCCGTGTTTGGATAGCACATTATTTTGAGTGCATTCTAGTTCTATGTACAGTGAAACTTTGTTCAATCGTACAAAGGATAAGGAAAGCATTTCGTTTGAAACCTTTTGTACACTTTGGATTAATCCCAATTAAAATCTGAAGAAGATCATTTATAGTTCGATGCTTTAATTTAACTATGTAATCAACTTCCCGTATGATTTTGTGCTATGCAATTTCTACATTTTTGGTTAATCCATACTACAAGTTTGACTTTCTGCATCTCACGAATAATTGTTCGTCGACATGATGGAGATCAAACTAAATATCAAAAACTATTATGATCGTTAATTCTGTTTATGTACTTTCTCACCCTTCCATCAACCTCGCCCCTACACTAGCTGCTAAAATAGTGTAGTATGTAATACAATAATGTATTGCAAATGAAAACAGAAACACGCGTGTCTTCCTTGTTAAGACACAATCCTTTTGAAAACGGTTTGAAACACTACTGCAGAAGACACTTGTCGTTGAAGTCCGTTGTGAGATGACTCAAAATTGTCTTCTTGTTCATGTTGTTAGACATGACCTGCTGGATGGAGGACATGTCTCTATAATGAGCGTGTGTCTTAGATTGCATCCGCAATAGAAATTATTGGATCAGATGTATTTGTTAGCATTTTGCAAAAACAACATTTTTAACCTTGTAAGTGTCATTTCTTTCAGTTAAAAGAACATTAGCATTACCAATGTCCCGTGACACTGAAAAGTGTATAATTTATATAATGCTAGTTGTTGAAGACCTGTCTAAATAAATGCAAGATACTGTTGCCAAAACACAATTTTGCCTTGAATAAATTGGTCCTCGTATTGATAAGAACATTGAAGCCCTTTCACATAAAACCCAAAAATACTGGAACTTTGAATTTTACAAATGCAATTCACTGTCATACTTGTCACATCGATTTATTCAAAAGAATTTACTGCATTATTATATTAAATTTTCTAAAATAATGCAATTTGACAGAATCATAATCGTCACATCGATTAATTCAGACAATTTCACGGCATTATTGCAAATCATATATTAAAACCCGGCCAAGAGCATGTAGTAAATCGTCAATTTATTTTCTTATGCAATTTTATTTTATGGAGTTATCTCACGTAAACGTAACTCTCTCCTAGATAGCTTCAGCCAGAGCTTCAGCCATCATCCAAATAATGATACATGTATTTGTACGGTCACTGAAGCGTGTCAAATTCACCTAAGTGCTACATCGGATTTCCTTACATTACATGCGTCCAGAAGCTGGAGCTAAGCCCTGCAAACTTTTTTGATTTCGCATTACATCACAAAATGTAAATATGAAATTATAAATGAGTATTTATTGGCAACACTTCATTTTCCTTATCAGCTAAAGATGAGTTTGTATCGAGGGTAGCCAGCAAGCGATTCACCTAGCCTAGGATTGAAGAGAAACAGACACGTAATTACTAACACGAGAAAATTTCGTTTAGCCATCATCATCAATACAGGCTCACCAATCGGTCGTGACAGTATTGACGTGCCAAGAAAATTCAGCTAAATCAGGCGCGAAAGGAAAATTGTGTTCTTAATTGTATTTTAGGCAATCTTATAATTTGAAATTGTTGGAATAAATGGACAATTTGCACACAATTTCTGAACCTTATCAGAAGGCTGTCGACTTCATTTCAATTTGGGCTATTTATTCAATAGGCCTACTCCTCAGTCACAGGCAACTAGTGATGAATCTGTTAGCTCTTTCCAGGTATGGAGCTTCGAGCTTAATATTAAACTATAGACTAAATCAACCCGACCTGTTGATTGTAAATTTCAGCCATTCCATCAGATTACAATGATAGCATTAGGACTGACCGTGATGAGAGGAGACACATCCACTATTAAATACCCTTGTATCCATGGCCTGGGAACCAATATAGTGGAAATAAATTCTTAAAAGCTATAACTAAAAGGTCTTGATTGGCGGTGCAGTATGACGCCGATACGTTCCCGGATACGTTTTTCCTGATATTTAAAAGCTTAGGAAGTATCTGGGCTTCAAAAACTGTGGATCCTGCGTGTGTTCAGTTTTTCTTTTCTTTTTTCATATCATAAAATTTGTATAACCACTTATAATATCTCTGCGCATGTTTCAAAAGTTTGTTTGTTTGTGTTTTTTTACTGATCGGTTAACCGGTTAAGCTGTAAATAATAATAATAAATAAATAAAAGAAGTTGATTGGTAAAACTATGAGTTTACAGTGTTAGCAGCTCATATCAGACTTACAGAAAACAAAAAAACAAAAAATATGTTTTCTTCAACTATGAATGTCAAATTTAACTTCTATATATCAAGAAATACATTCGAATAGACCGATTTTGACAAGCGGACAGACAAGTATAGGTCTATAAATCGGATTTTATCTCAGTAATCAGGCTAGCATAGTAGTAAAAATACCCTGGATTTAGTCGAGATACAAAGTGTGTCTTTGTAAATGCTTTTTCAATCCCATTTGCCTCTAGGTAAAACGCCAATTCTCATCAAGGCTTATTACAACCTAGTGCAATTTGTACGCTCTATAGCTCAGGAAAAAATATAAGAAAAGCAACAACGAAAATCAAGGTGATGGTTCAACTCGGTTGATATCCCAAGAGCTCCTAGCTAGTCTACAGTGGAACGTCCTAGCGGTATTACGATATCCAATAAAACATCAATCAAAATTGATATACATATCATTTCATTTTGTAAATAGCATCTAATGAAATTGCTCTCCTTGCATGCCTTGTATGATGATGAGGGGCTACCGGCTATTGTCAAATACAAGCTATCTGATTTTGTTACAATCGCGACAATCACTGTCCATCAATAGTTGATAAATATCCGTTGTTTTCCTTTATTTTTATTCTAAACTCTAAAATTTAACATGATATAACGCTTAGAAAGAAATTTATCTTCACGCTTAAGGCTACAAAAATAAACTGATGCTTCAGAGCTGGTCTTGTAAGTAAATTGATTTTGTGTGTTTTAGTTGCCACAATCGTTATGGTTGAAACGCTAAAACCATTTTAGCTACCATTAGTTTGTTGACCTTATCTGTGTTTGAAAACACATCTTCGGTATCATCACCATTATCATCATCATTTTGGCATCATCATCATCGTCATCGTCGTCAAACATTATTAAATTGAGAATTATATAATTAATAACTGAGAATTATATAATTAAATAACTGAAATGATATGACACCCCGGACATGGTAAGACGACATTAGTATCAATTTTATCTTCGTCGTGAAGAGTACCAGCATCAACATTAATTGTATTAACATTACATTTTTATAATTGTTGTCATCGTCACCGTCACTATCATCATCATCGTCATCGTCATCATTATCAACAACAACTAGAGCAACAGCAATATCCATTTCATTATGTACATTGAGAATTATGTAATTAATAACTCAAATGATATGACACCCCGGATATGGTAAGATGACATTAGTATCAAATTTGTCTGTGTCGTAGGCATCATCAACATCACATTAGAATTGTATTAACATCGCGTTGTCGTCATTGTTCTCGTCTGTAAGAGGCCAATACGTAAGCCCTACCGATCGAAAGTTTACAGGTCCATCTGTATAGCAGAAAGGACCACATATCTACAGCAATAAATCTTATGACATCAATTATCAACAACAAAGAAAAAGAAAAACAGCAGTAATATATATACATTTAATTTTATTGAGAATTGCGTGATTAATAACTCAAATGATAGAACACCCCGGATATGATAAGATGACTTTAGCATCAAATTTGTCTTCGCCGTGAACATGACCAGTATCAACTTTACATGATCGTCATTAACATTACATTATCATCATCGGTGTCGTCGTCATCGTCATCAAGAAGAAGAACAGCATCAACAATGATACATTTTTAATAAATTAAGAATTATGTGTTTAACATGTTTAATAACTCAAATGATCTGACACCCCGGATATGGTAAGATGACATTAGTATCAAATTTGTCTTCGTCATGAACAGGGCCATAATCAACATCATATTTAATTGTATTAACATCACATTGTAACCATCGTTATTGTCATCATCATCGCCGTCATATCAACAAGAACAGCAGTAACATATTTATGTTTAATTAAATTAGGTAACAAATAACTAAAATGATACTATAGGACATCCCGAATATGGAAAAACTACATTAGTATCAAATTTGTCCCGCACTACTCGAATATCATCAACATCACAGCATTAGCATCGCTGTTTTCATCGTCACAACCATCAACATCACTGATATATCTAATTTATAATTATCATCATTGTCATCATTTTAGTTGTTATTTTACCATTGTAAACTGGAATCCTTACTACCAGATAGTTTGATACCATTCCTATATAGGCAAACAAGAAATCTCCAGGTACGTCCCTGGGAATGTAGGTAGTGCTCAATATGTACAGCTGAATTACGTACCGATGCATGATTGCATTCATTCAATCAGTGCATTCAGCAATATTCAATTAATTTTACAGATGCATCTTGTCGCCAATATGTAAAATGTGCTATGGTCCAGAGCTCTATTATTTTTGTTTTGTTCATTCTCATTGTGGGATCATTTTATTTCATGAACTCGCAATTCACCAGCAGTCTTCTTGCATGAAGTAACTTACACTTTTATGCAAGATGTTTGAACTTTGAAGTAAAGTTAAAGTTTTAATTTTATGCGAGTATGTTCTAGGTGACCAAAAATGACCTATCGTCTTTTTCTTTAAATTAAAATTTTCTGTTCTCATTTTTGAGATATTTCTACGATACAATAAGTAACTCAGTAGAAAACAATGAAACAACTGCGGGAAATATAATTGGATCAGTCTAATCGTTGCGTTGAGTATCTGACCACAACATATTATTTATTACACATGCTAGAATACTATGGATTTATTTTAGAGGCATTGTCCTAGACTGGTTTCAAAGTTATCTAAGCAAACAATAGGTCGGTGTCAACTTTTGTAAATTAAATATGAAGAGTATTTTATATGGTGTCCCCCAAGGGTCAATTTTAGGCCCTTTTTTAAATTTATATTTTATATCAATGATATTGAAAGTGTTACCAATATACTAAAGTTTGTCTTGTTTGTTTAAAGCTAATGATTGTTTCTGTGAATGCTAGCAAGACCAACTTTATGTTTTTGGATAGGCTACATATTGTACATATCAAAAATAAATAGCAATTATAATGATATTTTTGAGAAGCCAGCAAGAAAATCGCACATTAGGAAACGATCTGATAGTGATGTATAACGTCTTTGGAGGAACATGATTGTGCGTATCAATCGAACACAATCTTAATGAGTTTTAGAAGATGATCAGTATACGTACGAGTACTATTTCGTGATTGAATTATTTTAAGTACCAGGTCCCTGGAATAAAGCGGATCTAGAGTAATGCATATTGAGCTTGTGAAATAATGAATATCGACAAAGCATCTTCCTCGCTATTACAAAAGCCTCTTTGGCCATTCTATGGATTAATTTGTGTAACTTCCAACCAACTCAACGCTCTGACGTGTGAAAGATTGTATTAGATTGACTTGAACTACTATTGCTATAAGCAATTTGGGTTTTATAAAACGTGTATATATAAAATGTGTGAAGATTCAATTTCTTATGAAAACGGCGTCATGTTTTCTTATTCAAACCAAGAGTGGTATAATTTCCAACTTATGTTTTAGTTTTGTCGAAGTCATCATTAAATGCCTTTACTTTTCGATGTTTAAAAAACAAGTGTACAGAATATCATAGCGATATTTTACAAGAAAATGGCGCTTGCGATATGCACACCGTGAGAATATAGTAATACTTTAGAGGAGTATGGGATATCTTTATACCATTAAATCTAAATTAAACATACTTCAATGTACCAATATTCTACCGATTGTGTGCAATTGTATATAATTGTTGCAGAATACAAACGAACGGTAACCTTGGAAGCAACACGATAAAATCCTTGACAATGACTTCCAAACAATGTTTATTTACGTTGGTTCGCATATGAATAAAATATATTTTTCATTCCCATATAATGTGTGATATGTTTGTCTTATTTATTTGTGCAGGACATCGATGGCAATGTTCCGTCAACCGATGCCGACAAGTCGCTGGACGAAACATCGGCTAAAGAAATGGATGAATATAATACACAATCTGGAAACCGTTTTACTAAGGTAAAAATAGGGAAGATGTTAATGTTTATTTTACAGTTTTGAGTATCATTAAATTTGAATAACTTTGGAGAGTCGATGTTGAGGTGATTTATCAAACATTCAATTTTGCTCTTCTATCAGTTACAAGTAAGAATTGTGCTATACTTTGTTTCAAATTACTCTCAGACCAAATATTTTGACAATGATAATTTGTTTGTTTATTTAGAATTAAACCTTTCATAGGCCTACATATCCCCTCATCATCAAACAATACAGACAATCAGACATGGCAGATGGGACTAGTGTTTCCATAAAATGATTTTTGTCTTATACGGTATTTGATTATGGGCATTCAGAATTACAACAGATAATCCAGTATTCTTCCACAGATGATTCAATAATTGTCAGAAAACTCCAAATAGCTCAAGTGCGTTCGATGATAAAGTGTCTCTAAAAAAACTGAACAAAATAAGATTGAATATTTTATGCAATTTTATGATGAGACAGCTTTCATACACTTTTTGAATTTTGAAAATTGACTTCATCGTTCTTGCAATAATAAGACCTTTACGATGACGGTTCATTTTGAATCCTGTCCACGGATTCAATACAGCAGTCAATGAGCTGTACCTGAAGTATCAGGTACTGGATATTCAGTGGTATTAGGCATGAATGGTTCAATGCACAGTATTACGACTCGCGGACTGGATTAAAAATGAGGTGTGGTTTTCAAATTGTTATCATTCCAGAACGGAGGGGTCAATTTGACAATTTTTCAAAATTCAAAAAATATGTGGCAGCTGCTTTGTCATGCAATATCATACACTGTTCCGTTCTGTTTCTACATTATACATCTATGCAAGTACTTGTCGACGCCTGTTCAGACCAGACATGTATTTTATGCCACATATTTGATTACGTAACCATGATAATATCATTAACTTAAAATCACTGCAAGATTCACGTAATCGGCGGGCAAGTTGAATGGAAGGTCCATGTTTAACCTTCAAAAGAACAGTTAACCTGCTGTACATAGTAAATATGTCTAGTTTTGGAAATAGTAGTTCCCTGGTTTGCCTTTGTTAAAATCAGAGATATGCCACTCAACTTGGAAACGAAAACGGGACGTCTTAAACAATAATTAGAACTTGAAGCAAGAAGCAGCATCATTCTGAAATATGTGGAAAATAAAATTAACAATTATTATCTATATTAAAACATTCAGTAATCATCTCCAACCATACTGCACATAATACATTTCAGACTTCTCCGCAAATAATTGAATGTCTTTGTTATTGTTCTTATTGTTTCACCAGGCAGTGGAAGAAGCCGAATCACATCTAAAGGATTTCTTTAAGCAGAATGGTTCAATCATCTGCCTTGGTGTCTACGTTCTTGTCATCTTGTTATATATCGCCTATCTTATATATGTACTGTACCTTGACTTTCAACGTGCCTCGGGGCTTTTAATAATGACTGCCATCGTTGTCGTTGGCGTATCAATTCGGTTTGTTATGAGCAGATATGGAACAATTATACATAAACATACAACAGGTCCTATGGTCAAGTACTGCAGACGTAGATGGAAGGTATTCCAATGGTAAGACTCTAAAATATCTGCCCCTGTTCTCTCAAAAAGTGTACTTTAGAACGTTTTAGTGCGATGTTCTCACTGCACGAACCTTTTACAGAGGACAATCAAATTCAACCATGTTTACTGGCCATTAAACTCAATTAAGGAAATGGTTAGCGTAATTGGCTTTATGAATCAGGTATAAGTGCTTTCTGAATGTTTATATAATACAAAACCATTATATGGCATTCATAATAATATATTAATATTCATGTGGCAGATGATCCAACTAATAATAGCAAGCCTTTGCTACATGATGTCTGTGAAAGAACTCTACCGTCAGAAAATTCATTTTGAGTAATTTAATGCCACAACGAAACAGAACGGAATAATGTATGTTATTGCTTGCTATAACAGCCACCACATAATTTTTGAATTTTGAAAATTGACCCCTCCGTTCTGGAATGATAACTATTTGAAAACCACACCTCATTTTTAATCCAATTCACGAGTCATAATACTGTGCATTGAACCATTCATGCCTAATACCACTGAATATCCAGTACCTCAGGTACAGCTCATTGACTGATGTATTTAATCCGTGGGCACTGGGCAGGATTCAAAATGAACTGCCATCGTAAAAAGCTGTAAAAGTCTTAATGTTTCAAGAACGAAAAAGTTCAATGCTTCAAGCATAACGTCGGCTAACCAGAACCAGAACCAGAACCAGTTAGTTTTCAAAATTCAAAAAAGTGTATGAAAGCTATCTTACCATTCCGGAATTAACATACA